>NC_138379.1:63071078-63119361 GCF_054177405.1 Leptonychotes weddellii
TCCATGAATTCTTTAAGTTCTTCTTTGATTTCCTGGTTGACCCAAACATTCTTGAGCAGTGGTCTTTAGCTTCCAAGTGTTTGAATTTCTGCCAAATTTTTTCTTGTGATTGAGTTTCAGTTTTAAAGCATTGTGGTCTGAAAATATGCAGGGAATAATCTCAGTCTTTTGGTATCGGTTGAGACCTGATGACAAGCACTTTTAAACAAGAGATTTCAAGTTGGTAGACAAGGTTTTTGTATTCATGGTAGAATGAAAGTTGTGGGACCCTTGTTTTCTAGTTTGGAAATTGACTATTAATATTTTGGTTTTGCTCCACAGTTCGTAATGGCCCTGAAAGTGGCAGCAAGATCATGGTTCAGTTTCCCCGTAACCAGTGTAAAGATCTTCCAAAAAGTGATGTTTTACAAGATAGCAAATGGAATCATCTTCGTGGACCATTCAAAGAAGTTCAGTGGAATAAAATGGAAGGTCGAAACTTTGTTTATAAAATGGAGCTGCTTATGTCTGCACTTAGCCCTTGCCTACTATGAGTTTTGTTTCTAGATTATTTTTTTCCAGAGAAGTTTCCAGAAACTGACTTGAGAAGATGAACTATAAGCACAAGGAAGAGAAATTTTCCAAAGGAGTATTGTTTAAAAAAAAAAAAAATTAGCAGATGTTTACCTAGCATTTTGAAACCTTTCACTTTATGAGTGCCAAGTGCTTTGAAATGCAGATGCTTATGTACAGTTACAGGGTATGTAGTATGGGGAGATGCAAAACAACTTTTTTTATGCAGTTGAAATGTTACTAATTTATGGGTTTGAATTCAACTTTTTTAAATATTCCTTTGATGTTGACATCAAATAAAGCATATGGTTAAAAATTCCAGATATTCTCTGAACTCTTAACCTTTAATCAACGTGTCTCATTCCACTGTTTGTTAAAAAGATTGCATAAGAATGTTTGAACACTCGTGAGTCAGCATTCCTACAGGAGTGCACTCACCCCCTAAGCCAGTGGAACAGAGGACGTGCCTGCAGGGGGAGCCCCTCCTCCTAGAGCTGCCAACGGGGGCACTTGTCTCAGCAAATCAAGTATCTCACTGTCTTATGTATGCCCGGGTCTGACCGAAACAGGTCAGAGCTGTTTGAGAGCTTCCTAGAAGGTGCCAGCTGAAGGCCTGAGGGCAGAATGGATCTCTGGGGCTTCCTCGGGTCCCCTTTTGGTTTCTTCCTCCCCATGAATGACCTCTGTCCATTCGGACCAGATGTGCTTACACCTCGCCCCACCTGCCCCTGCCTCCCCTCAAGAGCTCTGGACTCCTCTTCCAGTGAAAGGCTTGTCTTTACTCCATCGGCGTTCTTTCCTGAGGGGAAAATACTGATGGATCAGTGAATTGATTACGTTTTACAAATAACATGTTTCAACTTCCTGGAACTAGTCCCCAATCCCAAAATGTGCCCAAGGAACCTCCCTCCATAAGAGACTTAGGTTGATATGGGTCTTTTGGAACCACTATAAATAATGCATAAGTTAGTGTTTTCCTGATGAGAAAGGCTTTCAATTTTTTTTTTTTTTTAAAGATTTTATTTATTTATTTGACAGAGACCGAGACAGCGAGAGCAGGAACACAAGCAGGGGGAGTGGGAGAGGGAGAAGCAGGCTTCCCGCCGAGCAGGGAGCCCGATGTGGGGCTCGATCCCAGGACCCTGGGATCATGACCTGAGCCGAAGGCAGTCGCTTAACCAACTGAGCCACCCAGGCGCCCAGCTTTCAATTTTTTAAAAGAGACCCTTTTAATCATTCATAAGATGACTGTGAAGTAACTTTAAAAGGTTTCTGTATTTCTCCCTTTTTCTTTTAAAAGAAAAATGGAGCTTGTAAGCCCTCAAATACCATAACATCTTTGTTTGTTTGCTTTTTTTGTCCTCTTGATCAAGATACTGCATCTTTCTTTCCATGGAAATTTTTAAAAAATTGGTCTGCACGTAAATTATAAATCTGTATAAATCTTTTCATGGTGGCCCACAGAAGTTGCCTTATAGCTAATTATCCTAAGCTTATTGTACAGCTCTACTCCCACGAGGAGCCTTAGGTGATTTTGAAGGCTCACATACTAATACAGCAAATCTCAAAAGACTTCTGCCAGGGGACTAGTTATTTTAATTTCCGTCCACTGTAGGTTGATACTGCAGTAAAGATAATAATTAGAAAAATTAAATTTTAAAGATACCAAATAAAAGCCCTCTCCTTTTATTATGATAGACATAAGATGGCTATCAAACAAACATTTCTGAATGCTTTGTTGGCCCTCGTCATGAGCGGGTACAACAGGACCACGCTGAGTGGAGCGGAGAGCGCACACACACATAGGACCACCTGTTCTCTTAAACTTCATCTGAGGAGAGTGGAACAGTTGAAGACTGACACCATCTTCATATGCCTTCCTATCCCCGTTATTTTAAATCACCAGGTAGGGACTAGCCATCACCCACAATGGAAACTGAGGTAAAGGCGGGGGAGGGACGGGAAATGGCAGCTCTTGGGCCTTGCGTTGATTTACTGATTTACATTTTCCAGCTTAGTGTGGCAACGTGAAGGACCTGGCGCCGGAAGGAGGCGCTGCGAAACTTCAGAGACCAGTCAGAGAAAACCAGTTAGTCCCTCCCCCTGTGTTCACAGGCTGACAGGAGCTGTGCTCAGACGTTGGTTCTCCCTCTGCTCAGCTGTATCCGTTTGGCAAGCCTGCCCTCTTGGAGCCTGTTCCCTTAGGTGTACAACAAGGGCAAGGACGCCCCTGCTCACCTCAGTGATGGTTCAAAGGCCTCAGGATGGTTGGTAATGGGCGTGAAATTCTGAAGGGCTGTGCGGCTATAAGACATCAAATGCCTGTTTTCTAAAAGTCGAGCGTTTTGGACTTTGGTAAGCAGTTAAGACGCCAGCTTTATTTTTACTTATCAGTAGGAGAAAGCATTTTAGAAAGTCCTGCATCGTTCAGATTCATGGATGGTAAAGACAGTGAGTGCATCTGTGGCCAGGAAGATTGTTGTTTTCTCCAGCTCATTTTGAAAGCCGTGCTCTGTGGTCAGTCTCTTTCCATACCTTTGTTCTTCACTTCCTACTCCAGTTCTTCGCGGCCTTACGTACTTGGGGCCAAAGGCTCTTTGAATCTCACTTTAGGATGGGAACTGACATAATAGACTGTTCATCCCTGAGAAACCCTGTGTCTGAAATGGCAAGCACTGGGACGTGAGTGCTACTCAGACTCTCTAAGTGACCAGAGCTTGGTCTTTGTTCTAAAGTTTGCTGTTTCCTATCTACCAGTCCACTTCTAGAAATTCATCCTGTAGGCATAGTTCACAAAGCACAGATTCACAAAGATTACTGTATAAGGATTAGAGGAGGTCTGCAAAAGTGAAAAATTGAGACCAATCTAAACGTCCAAATGAGGAGAAGGACTATATTATGGTAAAGGAGCCCCAAATACTGGCGCTCATTTTTACTTCTCTAAAAGTTGAGCTCAAATGGCCAAGGAGTTTTTCTGCTCCCAATGTTATGGCTCTCCTTTATTGTGAACCAGGAAAACCTCCATATTACTCTGTATTTGTTTTCCTATTTACTGATCATAAAACATTTGTTGTAGAACAGACTATGTTTGGCTTGAAATGATGGATGAAGAAGATGTTTGAGAAAGAAAAGTAGCAGACATGGAACAGGGTAGAGAGCCCAGAAGTAAGCCCATACTTGCATGGTCAATTAATCTATGACAAAGGCAACAAGAACTTACGGGGAAAAGACGGTCTCTTCAATAAATGGTGTTGGGAAAACTGGACCACTTTCTCACAGGATATGCAAAATTAACTTAAATGGATTAAAGATGTAAATGTGAGACATGAAACCATAAAACTCCTAAAAGAAAACATAGGCCATAATCTCTTGGGATGTCAGCCTTAGCAACATATTTATGGGTATGTCTCCTCAGGCAATGGAAACAAAAGCAAAAATAAACTATTGGGGCTTCATCAAAATAAAAAGCTGTACAGCAAAGGAAACCATCAACAAAACAAAAAGGCAGCCTACTGAAGATATTTACAAATGATAGAGCCAATAAGAGGTTAATATCCAAAATATATAAAGAATTGATAAAATTCCACATCAAGAAAAAAAAAAAGAAAAAACCTGAAAAATGGGCAGAGGATCTAAATAGCCATTTTTCCAAACAAGAAAAACAGATGGACAGACAATAGACACATGAAAAGATGCTCAACATCACTGATCATCAGGGAAATGCAAATCAAAACCATAGTGAGATATCACCTCACACCTGTCAGAATGGCTAGACTCAAAAAGACAAGAACTAACAAGTGTTGGTGAGGTTGTGGAGGAAAGGGAGCCTTCGTGCACTGTTGGTGGGAATGCAAACTGGTGGAGCCACTCTGGAAAACAGTATGGAGGTTCCTCAAAAAACTAAAAATAGAAATACCATGTGATCCAGTAATTCCACTGCTGGATATTTACCCAAAGAAAGTGAAAAGATATGTACCCTGTGTTTATTACGGCACTATTTACAATAGCCAAGGTATGAAAGCAACCCAAGTGTCCATCAATAGATGAATGGATAATGAAGATGTGGGATATATATATATATATATATGGAATATTATTCAGTCATAAAAAAGAATGAGATCTTGGCATTTGGGACAACATAGACGGACCCAGAAGGTATAATGCTAAGTGAAATAAGTCAGAGAAAGAGAAATACCATAGGATTTCACTGATGTGGAATCTAAACACAAAGGAACAAACAAACTCTTAAATACAGAGAACTAGTAGTTCCCAGAGGGGAGGGAGGTGGGTGGGGGATGGGCGACATAGATAAAGGGGATTAAGAGCTACAAACTTCAAGTTATAAGATAAGTCACAGATTAAAAGTATAGCATAGGGAATACAGTCAATACCGTAATAACTATATGGTGACAGATGGTGATTGCACTTACCAGGGTGAGCACTGAGTAATGTATAGAACTGTTGAATCAGTATTGTACACCTGAAACTCCTATAACATTGCATGCTGATTGTACTTCAATTAAAACAGAAACCAATGCTGAGTTAAAAGTGTACACTTCTCTTAGTCTTGGCTATATTTATCTGATTAAAAAAAAAAAAGATTAATCCTTAAAAAAAACAGAGTAACATACAATCTGAAAAGCTTCCTGATAATTTAGTGAGTATACCAAGTTGCTGAGGCCAGTGGCACAATCTCTTTCACCTAAATCTATTCACGGCTCTTCTTTTGATTCGCTTTACAAGTACTCCCAATCCGAGCCCCTTGGACCCAAAAAAAAGGCAGCAACAGAGAACTATGATCTGTGTTTGCTATTCGAAAAAGCCTAAAGGAAATCCTACACTTACCCAACAAAACTTCGCTATCAGATGGCTTTGCCAGAACACCATCCAATTAAAGTGATACCCCTGATTATTTCATTTTGACCAGCAATCGTATTTTTAAAAAATTTTTAAAAGGATTATTTTTCTTAGTAACCTCTACACCCAACATGAGGCTCGAACTCACAACCCCGAGATCAAGAGCTGAATGCTCCTCTGACTGAGCCAGTCAGGTGCCCCTGACCAGGAATTCTAATTGGCACTTTTGCATTGTTGATTAATAAAAACAGGAAATTAAGTTATTATTTAATACATTCATTTCATTTAGTAAAAAATTCTTGCAAACCAAGGGACCTGAAGGAAAAAGACTTTTAGCATTTTTAGGGCCAGAGCCACCTGCACAATCACTGGTCTGTTGAATCCAAGGAATTCTACCCACCCATGTGTCCACGTTATAAAGTCAAATCTACAGCGAAAACTTTAGCTTTATTTTACATGAACAATGCTCTTTCTCCCTCCCCCAAACGGTCTCTGATAAGCTTTACCATAAACCCCACCAAGAAGATAAAACATTGACTCTGAAGTCCTGAAAGAGGGAAGGATTCTAGGAATAGAGCTGAATGCATTTAGTTAAGAGGAAGGAACAAGTCTGCCCTAAAAGAATGATCGCTGTAAAAGAAAGATGTATTTTTAGATATCATTTAGAAGAAAAGTTTTCAGTGAACAACCGTAACGTATCCATGCTAGGGATCGCACTGTGCAGGCAAGAAGAATGGAGTTTAGGAATAGGTAGAGACATGAAATAATGCCCAAGAAACATGAAGTGAAAACAAGCAAATTGTAGGACAACATGTATAACAGCATCCCATTTGCCTAAAAGGAAAATGGATGGACCACTGTGATGTGTGACTATTGTGTATGCAGAGACCGAGAAGGACAGGTTCACATATGCCTAGGTCTAGAGGGATACTACTGAGGGAGGAAGAACTTTACTTTTGACTTTATATATAGACTCCAGTATCATTTTGATTTTAATGTTTTTTAACATGAGATAGAGAAAGAGCAAGCAGGGGGACAGGGAGGGACAAGCAGACTGCACTGAGCGCAGAGCCCGCGGTGGGGCTCCATCACACAACCCTGAGATCATGACCTGAGCCGAAATCAAGAGTGATGCTTAACCGACTGAGCCACCCAGGCGCCCCAGTATCATTTTAATTTTAAAGAAGGATTTCTAAAGGGCGCTGGGTGGTTCTGTCAGTTAAGTGTCTGACTTTGGCTCAGGTCATGATCTCAGGGTCCCAGGATTGAGTCTCAGGTGGGGCTCCCTGCTCAGTGGGGAGTCTGCACCCCCATACCCCCTTGTACGCGCACATGCATGCTCTCTCAAATAAAATCTTTAAAAAATAATAAAGGAGGATTTCTCACCTTTGCAATTAAACCAAGCTAAAACGCCCACCCAATTTTTAAAGGGCCATGGAAGTCGAGCATGGAACAGCACGTAACGGGCTGGAAAGGCACCAGGGCCAAGGGAAGTTGTGTTCGTGGACAGATGCATCAACAGTAGCCACAGGGCTGGCTCCGCTCCCTAAACCAGAGGTGTCTCCTGCTTCCTGGCCAGTGGCCACCTGGGCTGGGATAGGAAACCGATGAGAGAGAGGACATTCCCCTGCCCCCAGGCCCTGGGGTTTCACAGCAGCCTCCCGCCCTGGGCACACACCCGATCGCTCGGTTCTCCCGCGCTGCCTCACTCCCGAGTGAGCCCAGCGAGCTGTGAGGGCCGCCCCCTGGGGCCTTCCGCCCTCCTTCCATGCCCAAGACACCAGGAAATGAGAAAGTACAGTATATACCTTTTTAATTTCTTAGATCACAATCTGAGAGGATGTTCTGTTGGCAGAGCATGAACGTTCTGTCCTGCATCTTACCTGCTGTTGAACGAGATGGTAACACGGGCCACATCTTTATTTCAGCCCTTTCCAGAAGCAGAAAGGACTCTATTGAATTACGATTAATATTCTGGAAGTAAAAACTTCGAATTAGTGTTCTGGGAAGACGCAGGGCTGAACGATGGGCTGATTAGGGATTGTTTTTCAGGACTGCTAAAGAATGTTTACAGTTAGAATCAATGTCATTATTCCCTGATCATTTAAAAAACATGCCAGCCCCATGGCAGAGGCCGAGGAGTATGCTTATGCCCACAGCCGATGGAAACCTCCCCCAGGGCCTCTGAGTGCTTGGCAGGAGTGGGCTCACACACAAAGCACCCGGCCTTTATTTCCAGGCTTTATTTCATTCTTTAATATTTTTCCACAGCTTAAAACATAACTTATAGCTTAATATTTCCAGTGGCTACCCTCTAGAACATAATGTTTTCTTTTTTGGAAAATAGACTAAAAAAAAAAACAACAACTTCAGGCTCTGGAATGAACACTTTCCACAAGAATGTTCAGGATGGAGGGAGCTTTAAAAGTGCAAAATAAAGAAATGGAAAGCCAGGTGGGCTAACTTTTCATGAGTTTTGGGGGGCAGTTTATTTTACATTTGGTTTTGTCCATGGAGGCCTCTCCTTAGGTATGCTTTGCCATTCCTTTTTCAAGATTTTATTTTTAAGTAATCTCTACACCCAACATGGGGCTCGAACTTACAACCCCGAGATCAAGAGTCGTGTGCTCTACCTCCTGAGCCAGCTAGGCGCCCCTCCATTTCACCTTTTATTCTGAAGATGACCACCCCTGACTTCTGACAAGCTGAGAAGTTCAGTTCTGGAAAGTAGGGAGTATAAAGGAGGACACACAGACTCCAGCAGCCATCCTGATCCAATCCGTTTCCTGCCAGTGGGCCTTCTGTGTGAAAGAAAGAACTGATCAGATGACCCTTGACCCTCTCTTTGTTCTGGTACTCCCACCCTGCTTCCTCGTGGCACTGGGGCCTGGCTCCTCCGACTGCTGCCTGGGGAAAGGACATGTGCGTATACAGGAAGTGGCCCGAGGCTGAGAATCTTCTCTGTGGCAGGCGCTCCAGCTACCAATTAGTTGTGTGGACCAATTGCTCTCTTGCCTTTTGAATCAAGTAGTGCCTTTAGAGTCCTTTTGGAAGGTCACAGAGCTCCTGTCCGACTGCTCCAGATCTCTCCTTGTAACCTTGGATTATTTAGAGAAAGGCCTCTTAGCAACTTCTCCGGGCAACTTCTCATTTGCCACATGGCAAGTAGAACAGATGTAGACACTGAGGACTTAAGGAAAAGAGGAGGGAATGTTCTAGCTCTCCTTCATGTCTGCATGGGTGAATTTGCAGGTGGAGGCTGGGGACTTAGCTCCTGACCTCGGCCTCCACCGTAACTGGGGTGGTGCCTTTGGTCTGTAGCTAAGAATGTTGGAGAGAGAAAGGAGAATGGAAAATAAATTCATGCCTGCTTTAGAGCTTACCAAATGGAAGATGCGATGGAGACACTTTCAGGTAAACATGGTGACTAACAAGCCAAGAGAATGAGAGCCGAGGCCAGTTGTGATCCAGTCCCTCATTTCGCCTGAAGCCCCAAGACCCCAGAGCGTTTTCTCACTTGGTAGCGCTCCGTAGAGGACTTACTGCTTTCCAGATCCTTGAAGAATCCTCATGCTTTTCTTCAACTGCTTGGGGAGCTCTATGCATTCGTGGGCTTCACGTGATACCCTGACTATGAGGTAGGTGAGGGCCAAGCGTTCCTAAGCCCACTTGGGAGAGCACGAGGGCCTGACTTGAGACAAAGCATTGGTGACAGGGGGAGGGGGGTGCAGAGACCTGAAGCCCAAGCTAACGTCCTGGTCATACCACCGTGCATGGTCATACCCCATGCAGGCTCGCTTTCACACAGGTACCATTACCCAGCCTGTCAGGGAGCCATCTGGACCCCAGCTGCTGCCCCCAGTGGCGATGAACATGTGGGTTCCTCACACTGGCCTAAGTTGGGGCCATGGAGGGAAAATCTGATTAACGCTGGAATAAGAGAGGAAGAGAAAGGTGATCTCCCTATTCCTGTTTCCAGTGCTGGTCCCACGGGCACGAGTGAAGCTCCCCTCCCTAAAGCTTCCGGCCCAGGGCCTGGCCCTGCTCCGAGCACCTCATTAGGGCCCCACAGCAGGCTCGCGGCCTCCACCTCTGCTCGGCAGGCGGCCCGTCGAACTTCTCCCAGCAGCTCCCACAGCAGAGGGAAAGGACACGGAGAGCCTGTCCAGGGCTGGCTGCACGCTCAGTCTGGACACGCTCTGGCCTCGGCCCCAGAGTGTGGGGAGCAAGAGTCCTCAACTCCAGTCGATTTTGCTCACATCCGCAGTGCCTTCAGGAATGGCTGGCCCAGGCCGGGCAACGGGAGGCTCTGAGGGTGGATCGGCCAGGTTTGCTCCTTTTGTTGGAAAAATAACATTTTCCTCTTGAGGTAGGAATGTAACTGGGTGCAGCCTTGGCTAACACTCAACATCTTGCAGTTCCATCTCCTCAGTGGTGCTCTCTGCAAAGCAAAAGACAGGCCCGTCAGGTGTGGATCGGCCACGGGTGGTTTCTTGGGGAGACCAGGCTAACGGGCACCACCCAGCCATGAAGGCGTGATGGATGATCGCAGGGCCCAGAGTTTTACCTTTGAGTTTGTGTCTTCTCTTCCTCTGGAATTTATATGCACACTTATTACACACCCACATGAGGCTGATTAACAGTGCGGCCACCGCAGCGAGAAAAGCAAGGAAGACAGCAACAAAGTGGAGGTCTTCATAGAGGATCTCTACGGGGCGGGTAGGGGAAGGGGCAGACAAGGTCTCTTTTAGTATCAAGAAGGCACACCCCCACACGCTGGCAGTTCGGCGGGGTGCCCGGGCCCCCGTCTTACCCGACACGTGCAGCACAATGGTGCCAAACTGGCTTCTCCCCAGGCGCTCCGTCACCGTGATGACGTAGTAGCCGGAATCCCTCACGCTCACACTGAAGAGCTGGATGGAGCCATTGTCGAAGGTGCAGAGTCTGTCCTTGTGGCTTTGGGAGATGTTGGCCTGAGTCCCTGGCTGCCACTCCACGATCTTCTGCGCTCCCCAGTTGGACGTATACTTCCACTCGATGGTGGGGACGCCGTGGCAGGAGTACTCAACCGAGAGCAGGATGTCTTCCTCCACCGTGGCATTGATGGTGGACTGGGGGATGTACAGTGACACGCCCTGACCTGCAGGACGGAGTGCCAGATGGGGGGCAACTTACATAGGAACTTACAGGCCAAGGAGCTGCCATGATTCGTTAGTTTATTTAGCAGATACTTACTGAGGGCCTGTTACATGCCAGGCTGTCTTCCAGATTCTGGTACTGGTGACAGAGTGGTGAAGGTTATAGCCTGAATATTTGTGTCCCCCCACCCACCCTGAAACTCCTATGTTGAAGCCCCAACCTCCAGCATGACTATATTTGAAGTTGCAGCCTCCAAGGAGGTAATGGAGGTTAAATGAGGTCATAAGGATGGGGCCCTGATCCAAAAGGAGTAGTGTCTTTATAAGAAGAGACACCAGAGAGCTCTCACTCTCTCATCTCTCCACAGGGATGCAAGGGGAAAATGAGAGAAAATACTCAGAGGTTGCAGAGAGAAGGTGGCTGTCTACAAGCCAGGAAGAGAGCACTCACCAGAAACTGAACTGTGCCAGAACTTTGATCTAGGACTTTCCAGCCTCTGGAACTCGAGAAAATAAATGTCTGGTGCTTAAGCCCCTCGGTGTGCGGTATTTTGTTATGGTCTAAGACCGTGAATAAGACACAAGGTTCTTGTATCCTGGACAAACAGTGAACCTCCCTGGAGGCTCCATTCTATAAGGGAGACATACCAGGGTGAAATAAAGGAGATCATTTTAGATAACGACAAGCACTTTAAAGACAATACAACAGGGCACTAGTGACTGGTGGGGGTGGAGATGGCACGGGACATTAGAGAGAATGGTCAGGGAAGACTTCCTGGAGGAAATGACATTTGAATGGAGACCTGAAGGACAGGCAGGCAGCGTGTGGAGACTCGCGGGAGGAGCATCTCGGGCAGAGGGAGCAAGCACAAAGACTGAGGTGAGGGCGAGTGCTGGTGTGTCTGGGGGACAGAAAGAAGGCCAGCATGCTCGAATGCAGTGAGCAAGGGGGTGGGGGGTGAGGCTGCAGAGCCGGCAACACGCCGGCCGTGAGGGTTAGGGATGGGGTTTCGCTCAAAGCTGATGGGAGCCATTGGAGGGCTTAGGCGGGAGGTGACATTCTCCATTAAGCTTGAGAATGTGCGCTGTGGAGAACATTCTGGGGGTGAGGGGACAAGAGCCGAAGCAGAACGAGCAGTCAGGTGGCTGCTACAGGGAACAGATAAGAGATGGAGGCGTAGCCTCGCAGAGCGTGAGCGGTGGTCTGATTCAGGCTGGGTCTTCGGCAGCAGGGCGGACCAAACACGCTGCCGGACTAGATGCGGGCGGGGGTGAGGCAGAGGCCCGGAGCAGGGGTTTCTGCGCATGTGTAGCTGCGTAGCAGCGCCGCCGACTGCGGTTCTGCGCACAGGCCCTTGCACAGGTACTACGTGGGTACCACGCCCAGGCCCCGCGCCAACCGCTTTACACACGTCGGCTCAGGAAGCAAGGTCTCACACACAACCTCCTGCAATTCCATCAAGCACAGAGCAAGCCTCATTGTCGACAGGACTAACTAGCTTGTCAAAGTTCATTCTGCAAGGCAGAGAGTCACACAGGGCTGCCGGCTCCAAAGCTTACATATTTAACCTCCAAGCTTGAATTCAGTAGTCAGTGGTTGGTGGTGGAGAGCACAGAATGGGACAAATGCCCCCACACCCTGAGAGGACTGCTCAGACTTGGCTGGAGACTGGATAACGAACAGGGCAGGACTGAAGCTTGGAGCCCGGCCCTTGGTTTCCACCTCCACTTCCTGTTTGGCCCCCCTCAATCTCTGAGTGCCCAGTTGCCCCAAGCCCCTGCCGTGTGGCTCCAGGTAACCACACCTGCTACTTTTCCAGGCGTTTCTCACTGTCCTCTCTCATCCCCAGCACGTTCCATTAGTGTTCCTCTCCTAAGGCTCTTGGCTAGGTGACTAGAAATCATCTGATAAACCTCATGCTGAAAAATTGGAATGTGGTAATGGTTTTCAAGAGTTACAATTGCCAAGTAACAGAAATACATTTTCTCCCAACTCTATTTTAAAACATGTTAAATTCAGAGAAAGGTTTTGAAAGGCCAGTACAATTAATATGTACCCTCTTCTTAATTTACTAGTTAGGAACATTTTGCCACATTTACTCTTTTTCTCAGGAAGAAAACAGAGGTCAAATTCCAGGTCAGCCCTTAGAGGCAGGAGTTATGTAGTTTCTTCATCTCCGTGTCCCTAACGCAATCCCTGACACATACTGATTGGTCAATAGGTGTTTGTTGAGTGAATGAATAACTGAATGACAAAATATTTATAACAAGAAGGGTGAGATTTCCTGATAGAAAGGTTGCTGCTAAAGTGGTCTGAAAAATTAGCACATCTTAAAGGTAACACACATATAAGAAAGAAAACTATAATTTAGTCAAGACTTTATGTGCCAGTTATTAAAATATATACTTATTGTACTTACCAATCATTCCCTAATGTTTTACATAAGTCAGCAACATGCCCATGTAACTAGGAAATGGAAAAGATGGGACTTAAATGCAGTTCTGTCTGATTCAAAGCCCTGTGTTTTTCCCTAAAGACACCACCAAAATATTAGAAATAATAAATGAATTCTGTAAAGTTGCAGAATACATAATATATAGAAATCGGTTGTATTTCTACATAGTATAATGAAGCAGCACAAACAAATTAAGAACACATTCCATTTACAACTGCACTAAAAAGAATAAAATATCTAGGAATAAACTGAATCAGGGAGATGAAAGACCCCAGTGAAGAAATCAAAGAGGAAATAAAAAAACAGAGACCAATAAAAATGAAAACACAACAATCCAAAATTTGGGACACAGCCAAAGCAGTTCTAAGTGGGAAGTCTACAGCAATATAGGCCCACCTCAAGAAACAAGAAAAATCTCAAATAAACAATCTAACCATATATATAAAAGGAATTAGAAAAAGAACAAAGCCCAAAGCTAGTAGAAGGAAAAAAATAAGGACTAGAGCAGAAATAGAGACTGAAAAAAACAGTAGAAAATATAAATGAAACCAAGAGCTGATACTTTGAAACAATAAACCAAATTAATAAACCTTTAGCCAGACTCATTAAGGAAAAAAAAGCAAAACAAAAAAAAAAAAAAAAGAGGACTCTATCAAATCAGAAATGAAGTAGCAATAACAACCAACACCACAGAAATGCAAAGAATTATAAGAGATTATGAAAATTTACATGCCAACAAATTGGACAACCTAGAAGAAATGGATAAATTCCTGGGAACCTATTCTCTTCCACAAATAAATCAGGAAGAAATGGAAAATCTGAACTGACCAATTACTAGTAATAAAATTGAGTTGGCAATCAAAAAACTCCCAACAAACAAAAAGTCCACAACCAGATGGCTTCACATGTCAATTCTCCAACACATTTAAAGAAGATTTAATACATATTCTTCTCAAACTATTCCAAAAATAAAAGAGGAAGGAAAACTTCTAAATTCATTCTATGAGGCCAGTATTACCCTGATACCAAAACCAAAGACACTACAAAAAAGAAATAAAAGAGAGAGAGAGAGAGAACTACAGGCCAGTATCTCTGATGAACATAGATGCAAAAATCCTCAACAAAACATTAGCAATATTAGCAAACAGAATTCAACTATACAGCAAAAAAGTCATTCACCACAATCAAATGGGATTAATCCAAGGATGCAAGGGTGGTTTAATATCTGCAAATCATTCAAGGTGACACATCACATTAACAAGAGGAAGGAAAAAAACCATATGATTCTCTCAATAGATGCAGGAAAAGCATTAGACAAAGTACAACATCTGTTCATGATGAAAACCTCAACAAAGTGGGGCTAGAGGGAACATACCTCAACATAATAAAGGCCACACATAAAATCCACAGCTTGCATAATGGTGAAAAACTGAAAGTGTTTCCTCTAAGATCAGGAACAAACCAAGGATGTCCACTCTCACCACTCTGATTCAGCACAGTACTAGAAATCCTAGTTACTGCAAGCACACAAGACAAAGAATCAAAAAGGATCCATAGCGGTAAGGAAGAAGTAGAATGGTCCCTCTTTGCAGATGACATGATGCTATATATAGAAAATCCTAAAGACTCCACCAAAAAACTATTTGAATAAATTCAGTAAAGTTGCAGAATACGAAATTAATATACAAAAATCTGTTGCATTTCTATACACTAATAACGAAGTAGCAGAATGAGAAATTATGAAAACAATTCCATTTACAGCAGCACCAACAAGAATAAAATACCTACGAATAAATTTAACCAAGGAGGTGAAAGGGCTATACTTTGAAAACTATCAGACATTGATGAAAGAAATTGAGGACAACACAAACAAATGGAAAGATATACCATGGATGGGAAGAATTAATAGCATTAAAATGGTCATATTACCCAAAGCAATCTACAGATTCAATGCAAGCCCTATCAAAATGCCAACAGCATTTTTCACAGAACTAGAACATAAATAATCCTAAGATTATATGGAACTACAAAAGACCCTGAATAGCCAAAGCACTCTCTAGAAAGAAGAACAAAGTGGAAGGTATCACAACCCCAGATTTCAAGATATACTACAAAACTACAGTAATTAGAACAGTATGATATCGGGGTGTCTGGGTGGTTCAGTTGGCTAAGCAACTGCCTTCAGCTCGGGTCATGTTCCCAGGATCCTGAGATTGAGTCCCCTGACAGGCTCCTTGCTCAGTGGGGAGCCTGCTTCTCCCTCTGCTTGTGTGTGATCTTGCTCGTTCTCTCTCTGACAAATAAATAAATAAATCTTAAAAAAACAAAACAGTATGACATGGACACAAAAACAAACACAGATCAATGGAACAGAATATAAAGACCAGAAATAAACCCACGGTTATATGGTCAATTAACCCATGACAAAGGAGGCAACATTATACACTGGGGAAAAGACAGTCTCTTCAATAAATGGTGTTGGGAAAACTGGACAGCCTCATGCAAAACAATGAAATCGGACCACTTTCTTACACCATCCACAAAATTTAGCTGAAATGGATTAAAAACCTGTGAGACCTGAAACCATAATACTCCTAAAAGAAAACAGGCAGTAATCTCCTTGACATTAGCCTTAGCAACATCTTTCTAGATATGTCTCCTCAGTCAAGGTAAACAAAAGCAGAAATAAAGAATTGGGATTACACCAAAATACAAAGGAAACCACCAACAAAGGAAACCATTAACAAGACAAAAAGGCAACATATTGAAAATATTTTAAAGTGACATATCCAATAAGAGGTTAATATCCAAAATATATAAGGAACTTACAGAACTCACTACCAAAACCATTAAAAAAATGGATAGCAGATAACTGAATCACCATTTTTCCAAAGAAGACATACAGATGGCCAACAGACACGTGAGAAGATGCTCAACATCACTAATCATCAGGGAAATGCATATCAAAACCATAATGAGGTATCACCTCACACATGTCAGAGTGGTTAAAATAAAAAAAATAAGAAATAACAAGTGTTGGTGAGGATGTGGCAAAAAAGGAACCCGCACGCACTGTTGGTGGGAATGTAAATGGGTGTTACCACTGTGGAAAACAGTATGGAGGTGCCTCAAAACAAAAAAAACAAGAAACACCTGAAAATAGAAATACCATATGTTCCAGTAATTCCATTGCTGGGTAGTTACCTAAAGAAAACAAAAACACTAACTTGAAAAGGTATTTTCACTTCTATGTTTATTGCAGCAGTTTTTACAAGAGCCAAGATATGGAAGCAACCCACATGTTCTTCAATAAATGAATAGATAAAGAAGTGGCAGGGTGTACACACACACACTGGAATATATTGGTCATAAAAAAGAATGAGATTTTGCCATTTGCAACAATAGGGATGGATCTAGAGAGTATGATGCTAAGTGAATTAAGTCAGAGAAATTCAAATACCATATGATTTCACCTATATGTCAAATTTGAAAAACAAATGAACAAACAAAAAGCAGAAACAAACCCATAAATACAGAGAAGAAATTGATGGCTGCCAGAGGGGTAGGGGTTGGGAGATGGGCAAAATGGGTGAAGGGGAGTGGGAGGTACAAGCTTGTAGTCATGGAAGAAGTCATGGGACGAAAGGGATAGCACAGGGAATACAGTCAATGGTACTGCAGTAGTGTTGTATGGTGACAGATGGGAGCTACACTTGTGATGAGCACAACAAAGACCTGTCAAATCACTATATTGCATACCTGAACTAATGTAACATTGTATGTCAGTTACACTCCCATAAAACAAACAAACGTACAAAAACTTTTTTCCACTTCACTTTGTGGCCATCATCTGTTTATCTATGTTTTCAGATTTCTCTGACCCCAAATAGGAGCAGTTGGAATAGTGATTACAGTAAGATTCAGAGAACCACATTTAGAGCTCATGACAAATCTGTATCACAACATATGTATATTTCATATACACTGTGTTAAACATGTTGGTCAACGTTACTGGTAGACTAGTTTTCTAGGATACTACCAGCACTTTCAATACCCTTAGGGACCTTCATTTTAAGCCTTTTAAGTACTCTGGACCAAGAAACAACAAAACTGAAAAGCAAATAAAAATAACAAGCCCAAGTTTCTGAGGTGCTGATACACCTAGAAACTGGCCAACTAGACTGTTGGTTTCTTTATTTTCTCTTGACCATAAAAACCTCCTCCTAATCAGGGGCGCCTGGGTGGCTCAGTCAGTTAAGCATCAGACTCTAGGTTTCAGCTCAGGTCATGATCTCAGAGTTCTGGGACTGAGCCCCACAGTGGGTACCCTGATCAGCGGGGAGTCTGCTTGTCTCCCTCCCTCTCTGCCCCCTCCCCTGCTCTCTCAAATAAATAAATAAATCTAAAAAAAAAACAACAAAAAAAAACCCCAAAACCCTCCTACTAATCAAACTAACCAGGCATTTAACTAGGTTTTTGGAACAAAGAGTTCCTTCTATTTATCTACCACATATAATTAGTAATAAATGCTCTATAGCAAAGTTGGAAAATTAACAGTTCCAAGAACTTAAAGGCAAACTGCTTGTCACCTGTTTAAGAAGTTGAATTAATGAGTAACCACCTCTGCGCCTCACGCTAAAATCATTCAGAACAAGTTAGAGAAAGCTAGTACCTACACCAATACTCAGACCTGGCTCAAATGTTCTATTCAGGGAGGTTGGTTCAATAAATGAGATTTTACTTGTAAAATGGATGCCAGGCAGCCATTAAGCAGCATGAGTTTTGTATAGACAAGGAAGAATACCTACAACATGCTACTAAGTTAAAAAATAAATTTCTAAAGCATACATTTATATTTGTATAAATATGTACATATGAACTATAGAAAAATCTAAGGGATTGCCCCTTAGAGACTGGATGGCAATGGAATTTTATTTTCCAAATTATACATTTATATAATTTTGAATTTCAGTTATTGAAATAAAAAATAAAATGTATTTTTTTAAAGATTTAATTTATTTGACAGAGTGAGAGAGATAGTGAGAGAGGGAACACAAGCAGGCGGAGTGGGAGAGGGAGAAGCAGGCTTCCCGTGGAGCAGGGAGCCCAATGCGGGGTTCGATCCCAGGACCCTGGGATCATGACCTGAGCTGAAGGCAGACGCTTAACAACTGAGCCACCCAGGCGCCCTAATAAAATGTATTTTTAAAAATATATTTTTTAAAATCTTTTTAAAGTTCTGATTGGACCAAGCAAGCTGGTGGGCAAAGTTTAAAAATAGTTTTAAAGTTGACCTTGCTTTACATCCTCACTTGCATTCTACATGAAAAACAGAGAAGTACTAAATTCTACCCATTTCCCAAATAGATGCAGATGCCTCCTTTAAGGAAGGAGTCACAGAACTAAAGATTTTAGCAGGGAAGTCACTGGAACACGAACCCAGGGGCTTCCTGAAAGCCTGACTTCCTGGCACTGGGGAGACCCACTTAGAACTAATCGGAGGGAAAACACCAGCAGGTGAAGTCAGCTACAGAGCAATGGGCTTGAACAGAATACTCAGAACGAATGGTTCCTTATGCTTTTTCTGACACATAAATTACTGAGGTTGTATTTGGCAGCTTCAAAAAATTGATGATTTAAGATGGATAGATTTCTGAAATCGCAAGAAAGGTCAATACTATTCACAGCACAATTTCGATGAACAAGGGTATCAACTAATGGTGAGACAGGTGGCTGAAGCAGCCTCTGGGTTTCAGGGGTCATGGAGGGGACACCTTAACCGGGACACCTGGCGTGAGCAGGATCCATGTGGTTCAACCCCAGGGCCTCCTCACTGTGAGGTGAGGAGAAATACCCTCACGTTCCAGAACAGAGGATGGGAAAGCCTCCGGAGGAAGGCTGCGAGGCTGAGGGGACAGGACGTGTGAGGCCCAGCAGGGCACAGCATGTAGGCCCCCACGCTTGCCTTCCTCGGCTCAGGCCTATGCCACTGGCCTCGAGGGTGACCAACCTGCCCGGTGTGCCAAGCTCTGAGAATTTTCCCAGGATTGGGGAGTTTCAGGGCTAAAAGCAAACCAGGACAGCTGGTCACCCTGAGACTTAGAAATGTCAAAGAGGAAAGAGAAAACTCCAAGGGATACAGGAGTGGATTTCTGAGGCATCCAGGGGTGGGGTGCAGGGGCAGAGCTGAAGGAGGACCAAACCTACCCTTCCCTGACCCCCTGGATTCCTAGCTCATCTCCACAGTCAGCAATCCCACTGCACCCCCTCCCCCAGTCACTGAATGCCACCCCCACCCACCATCGCTTGCTCTGCCCCAGGGCACTGGCTTGGGGTGCTGGCTTGGGGAAGAGTATCATTATTATTATCCCCATTTTACAGAGGAGCAAATGCAAGTTCACTGAGGTTAGGGGATATGCTCCATGTCACAGTAAGTGGCTGAGCCAAGAATGAAATCCTGTGTACTTTTCACTGTCCCGGTAATGAGCCAGGAAGCTTGCAGGAGCTGGGGAAGGGAGAAGACACTCGTTGAAATGGAAGCTTGCAGAATACAATTTTATAAAAGCGTGGGAAAGAGAGAAAGTGCAAGCTGGGCTGGGAGAACCATAAGCCCACCCAGGGTGGCAGGACTCGGGATACTCAGCTCCCCAACCTGAGTAAGAAGCGCAGGTAATAGCCTGAGGGATCTGCGACAAGCTGGAGACTCTGTGTGGGAGTTAGCCCTCGGGCAGGGCGGACCCAGGGCTGGTATTCAAACAGAGGCTCAGCAGGATCTGAACTGGGCTTCTGGAAGGGCCATCTAGCAGCAGATTTATCCTTTACACACATCGCTTGTGCGGCCCGGAGCCCACCACCTGGGCCAGTCCTATGAACCTTCCGGAGGACCCACGGCTGGAGCCCAAACAGTGGGGGGCAGCCTGAAGCCCTGCACTGGGGTGATGGGGGGAGCAGCAGGAAGGCCACATGTGCATGGTAGGTCTGCCCTGGAACTGTTACCTGTCATCCAGCTCAGAAGCCCCAGAGCCCAGCACAGTGCCTGGCACTTCGTGGGCACGCACAATATCCTGGTACCAACCAGCAAATAAAGACATGCGTGCTCTGCCTGTCCAACCGCTGCCCCTATGGAGAGATCAGGGACAGGGGGATCTGTTGTGGAACTGACGGAGGTGCTGGTGAGACCCCCTTCCCAGCCCCAGATCTGTTGAGGGTTAAAAAGCTCAGAGGAGAAACAGCAGCTTTAAGCTGCAACTGAAACATCCATGTTGCTAACATCGGTCACTCTTGAAACAAGCAAGCCTGGAATTTTGGAAACAGAGTTCCATGTAGGAGGCCAGCGGAGCCAACTCCAAACATCGGGGCTTTTGGCTTTAGACGCCATGAACAGTGTTGAAGACTGACCTCTGTACACAGTTTACAGGCTATCTATCCTCCTGTCAAATCAGGTAGTAATTCCCTCTCTCAGTGCCCGATTACTCAGGGACCAAAGCTCAGCTCGTCCCCGAGGGACCTCCCTGGTGATCTTGCTGGATAATGGCCTTGGGGAGTCACCAGATGTCAGCCAAACCCAAACAACACGGACAGAGGCAGGTTTAGGCGGAGGCTCGCAGACTGCTCCCCTTCATCGGCTTCCTGTCGTTGTACCCCAACCAGAAAATAGACAGATTTGTCCCTGCAAAATAGCGCTAGCCACCGTGCTGTCGGCAACCGCCTGCCCGGTACTAGCTGGCCTAGGCAATTACCACTGCCCGGCGAAACCCAGGCTGGGAAAGCTGAATGACCGGGCCGCTATCAGCTGGGAAAGATGAAGTTTGATAACGTTATGTTGTCAGAAGTACGCAGAAGTCACACTCAAACATTACTGTGGGGATTGTAAATGGGTGTAACCTTCTTGGAGGGCAATACGGTACAATCTATAAAACTTATTAGCCCATCCCTCGATCCAGAAACTCCACTTTTATGAACTGATCCTACAAGTGATAAAGGGCACATAGATGTAGGTTTTGTCACTGATGCAGTTTGGGTGACTGTAGCAGCAAAAGACCGGAGACATCCTAGGTGCTCACTGGTAAGGGACCAGTAAAGGAAAACGGGCCCTTTCGCTACTCATGACATTTCTGACACCAGCTACCTGGAGTTAGGGCCCACGCCCCAGTTAAGGGTCAGTCTTACAAGACGGCCCCGCTCCGGACACCGACCACAAGTCCACGGCCCCAGTACTCTGACCAACTGGCTAGAAATCCGAGGTTTCCACCACCCCCTTCTCAGGTTCAGAATTTAGGAAGCACTTTACTCACTGTTATCTGTTTATCATAAAGGACACAACTGGGGCGCCTGGGTGGCTTAGTCGGTTAAGCGTCTGCCTTGGGCTCGGGTCATGATCCTGGGGTCCTGGGATCCGAGTTCCACACTGGGCTCCCTGCTTCTCCCTCTGCCCCCCCCATACTTGAGCGCGTGCACGCACGCATGCACGCGCTCCCTCTCTCTGAAATAAAATCTTTTAAAACATATATAAAGGACACCACTCGGAGACAGTGACATGGAAGAGATGCATAGGCAGGTATGTGGGCCTGGGTGTGGAGCCTCCATGCTCTCTCTGGGTGTACCAGCCTCCTAGCACCTTGCTGTGTTCACCAATCCAGAAGCTCTCCAAACTTCCTCAGTTCGGGTTTGGGGGGAGATTCCCTGACTTGGGAAGAACTGATGACATCATTGGCCATTGGTGACTGACCCAATCCTATCCCCAGAGGCTGAGGGAGGGGAGGGAGGTTAGGGCTGACAGTTAACCCTCTAATCACGCGGTTAGTTCCTCTGCCAACCAGCCTTCCTCTTCAAGAGTCACCTCGTTGGCAAACAAAAAGATTTAGCACTCTGGAGATTCCAAGGGTCTTAGGAAGTTTCTGTATCAGGAACCCGGGAGTAAGACCAAATATTATAACAGGAGAGGCCCCCATCACTCCTATCACCCAGGAAATTACTAGGATTTTAGGGGCTCTGCGTCAGGAACCAGGCAGAGGAGACCAAATATGAATATTCACATTCTAATACTACAGAGACATTTAAAAAATGCAATACATCTATATGTACTGATATTAGATTACCTCAAAAATCATGAAAAAGCACAAGGCTGAACAGTACATAGAGAATACTTACATTTAAATAATTATATGCGCACACACACACATACTCACCGTATATGCGCAGAAAACCTCCTGGACAATTCTCTAAAGACCAGGGCTGTGGTGATCTTTGGGGAAGGAGTGGGTGTCTGGGTGGAAGAAAGTCTTACATTTCACTTTACACCCTTCTGAAGAGTTGGGACTATTTTAGCAAGTTTGTGAATTACTTAAAAAATAAAATATAGCGTGATCCTAAAAATAAATAAAATGCATGCCAAGGGGCACCTGGGTGGCTCGGTTGGTTAAGCAGCTGCCTTCAGCTCAGGTCATGATCCCAGGGTCCTGGGATCAAGCCCCGCATCTGGCTCCCTGCTCAGCAGAGAGCCTTTTTCTCCCTCTCCCTCTGCCTGCCACTCTGCCTACTTGTGCTGTCTGTCAAATAAATAAATAAAAAAATATCTTAAAAAAAAAAAAATGCATGCCAAGATTGGGTCTGAGCAGGTTTTTTGCATTTGAAATTGTTAGTAATTCACGTGTGCACAATTAAAGCACTTTACAAGCACTGTCTCCACCTGGGAGGCTGGCAGGAGGCTTGAGTTAAAGAACTATGCTTTTTGCTTCACTTGCTTATTTGATCATTACTTTAGGACAAGGACACGGAGGCCCGGAGGCATAACACAGAGGACAAGTTCTCGCCAAGTAGAAAATCAGAGCTCAGGCTGGAACCCAAGGTGCTTTCAGTGCCCCACAGCTGCCTCTGATAAAATGCTGAGCACAGAGGTGGAGATCTACACCTCTTTTATGTCTCCCCAAATAGCACAAGGCTCAGTGCTGGTAGAGACTTTAAGACCCATGTTACTAGAAGCAACAGTGCCCCTTACCTGGGCTTGCCAGATCCGGAGCTGCTAGCCATGTCTTTTTTTTTTTTTTTTTTAAGATTTTATTTATTTGAGAGAGCAAAAGAGATCACAGAGAACGAGGAAGAGGGAGAAGCATACTCCCTGCCGACTGATGTGGGACTCAATCCCAGGATCCTGAGGTGGTGACCTGAGCCCCAAAGGTAGCCACTTAATAGACTGAGCCACCCAGGGGCCCCCCACCCCAGTCTTTCTTCTTCATTCTTCAAACATGTTAGCAACTCTACTAGGGGGTATGGCATCTTTGTAAGTACCTCCAGGACCCCCCTGGACAACCCATCCAGCACCCTTGCCTACCAGAACATTCTCCCTCAGCCTCCAGTGAAGCAGGCTCTCTGACCACAGCCTTCTCTCATTCCTGTTTACTGTTCAACTGCTCCCACCGGCCTCATTAGTCCTCCGCCTCTGACTCCCGCCGCTTCTCCCCATCCATAATCCTCATCCTCCCCAGCCAGCCTGGCTTCCACGGCCCGTCATGTTCCAAGCACTCTTGCCAATTCTTTAAACTCCATTGGCCTCTGTTTTCATCATGTCTGCCCAGACCTGGGTCAATAACGCTCTACTTCCTCTCTGCTCAAACCTGAGCAGTCAACACCACGGGAGACCGTCCCACAGCAGACACTCCCACAACAAAGCACAGGGTTTCCAGTGTACATTCATGAACATCACATCCAAGAGGGCCCTCCGTATTGCCAATCTCTCAATGGTTTTTTTCATGTAAATTTACTCCCTCTTCCACCATTACTCTGACCAGGTCCCTCCAGTCTCTTTAGACCTCCAAATTCCTCTTCATTCTCAGCTAATGAACTTCTCCTCCTGGACACTGCGGCCCACCTCTCCTACTTGAAACACACTTGCGCCTTCTGGGCCGTCACACTCACCAGGTATCCTGGTGTCCCTCCTGCTCCTTCTCGGACCACAGGATGGAAGCTCCACAGGCTTTCTAAGAGGGTAGCTGCCTTTTTCTCAGATGCCGGGAAGCACACCTGGCTGCCGGAGCTGAGGGTGGCAGAGGAGGGCAGGGCACGGGCCAGGATACGCTCTGTGTAACCAAGACACCCCGGTGCTGTGTGGACGGCTCCACACCCTGGCTGGGCCACTCTGCGCCGCCCTTTACCTCTCTGACCTGCCATTTCCTCATTTGTAATTAGGGACCATCACCGTTCAGCTGTCAATGGTCCAATAAAAAAACAAACCCCAAAACCATGTGGGTGTGAGAACTTGACAGCCAGGAACAATTCCAGAGATCACAGGAGGAGCTCCCTTGCCTGATTTCTCACCCAGACAAAGCTGGGATTCCAGGCCATGAGAATTCAATCCAGTCTCTTTCATTCTCTGAGCACTTAGGCAGGAAAGCGAAGGGACTAACATGTACAGGGCACCAGCTCGGGTCACTCGCTCTGTGTGCAAGGCCATTGTTAATTTGGTGCTTGAGGTGCCGCAGGCAATCTTCCTCAGAGCCCTCCCCGCCGAGAGGGCCTTTCAGTCTCCCCGGCCACAGCCGACTGGACCAAGGTGGGTCACTTGACCTCATCTACCCATTCCCACCATAGCTGAGACTCCTGATTGAATCCTGACATCCTCGTTTGAACATTAGATCATCTGGGGAAGCTTTTAAACCTCCTAACCCAGTGGCCTCCTGGGTGGCTCAGTCGGTTAAGCATCTGCCTTCAGGTCCAGTCATGATCTCAGGGTCTTCAGAGTGGGGCTCCCTGCTTGTGCTTTCTCTCTCCCTCTCTCTTGCTCTCAAATAAGTAAAGAAAATCTTAAAAAAAAAAAAATCCTACCCCAGACTAATGAATTCAGAATCTTTGGGGGGCAGTGGGGGCAGGGGGAGGAGGGTTCAAGACCTCTGTGATTTTTAAGTCCCCAGTGTGCAGCCAAGATGGGCAACTACTGAGTGAATCACATGAAGGGGTCGGCAGCTGAAGCTCGTAGCCCTTCAAAGGGGGGGCACTTAACAAAGCCTAAAGCCAAAGCAATGAAGGGCTGCCGGGTGAGAGAGGAGTGTTTGAGGTGCCTGTGATAGCCCTGTCAATGCGCTATTAGGGGGGAAAGAATTTTTCTGGCATCCCTCAAACTTTCTCATTTCTAGCGGTGCTTTGGGGTTGGGGAGGAATTCCACTGCCCTCCACTTCGCCCAGCGTATAATGCGGTCGTTCTCAACATGGGGCTATGTTAGAGTCACTGGAGGGCTCCTTGAAATGAAGTGGCTGGGCCCCCTCCCGTTTCTCCTTCAGTAGGTTCGGGGTGAGGCCTCCGAGTTGGCATTTCTGACACGTTTCTAGGTAACGCTGCTGCTGGTCCCAGGGCCACACATTAGAACTTTGGCAGTTCCGGTTCTGCAAGCCCTTGGGGCGCAGGGGGCACTGAGGATGCTCCTAGCATCCCTGGAGGCCAGCCCCTCCTCTCCTCCAACACCACTAACACCACTTATACCACACAGGGGACCCGCCTCTGCTGCAGAACTTCTCATCCTGGAGAATGGAATATGTGCGCCTCCGGGCCATGGAATGACGATCAGTGGCAGGTTCTGGTAAACAGAACTGAGGCTGTGTTGGTATAATGGATGCATTCATGGACTCTGGAGTCAAAATTTAGGTCTGCCAGTAACAGCCGTGTGATCTGGGAGTTAAGTTCCTTAGTTTCTGTCACCCTCAGTTACCGTACTTATGAAATAAATATACTGTAATAGTGCTGTGCTCACCTCCTGCAGCAGAATGAGGTTTCAGTGAGACCATACATGTAGGGAGCTTAGCACAGTTTCTAACACTTGGTGATCGCTCAAGAAATATCAGCTAAAATTAATGAAATTTCTTCAAAGATCCACTGAGCTGCTCACTGAGGTAGTGAGCTCCCCATCCCAGGGGTGTGTAAGCAGAAGCTGGAGTCGGACCGGGGACTGAAGCAGTATATTTGAGCCTGGGAGCTGGCATGTTGGTGGAGGAGCCTGGTCCTTCCAGCCCATTCACATAGCAGGTATAGGCTGGAATGGGCATTTGTAAATCTGTGATTTCCTTGTGCAAGTGTGCAGAGACTGGATGACCTGAAATTCCTCCTTGTGGAATTCCGTCTGGAATCTTCCTACCATAAGCAAGAGCCGCCCTTGCTGGAAAGCTGAACTCTTCTGAATGGCCATGGGCTGCATTTCTACTCAGATGCCGAGGAAGCGAGGCACGGTGCAGGCAGCTGGCTGGTCCTGCACAGCCTGGAGGTGGGGCACTGCTGGGTCGGTCTGCTGTCTGCACAGCGGGGCTGCAGGACTCATGGTCGGGCCGGGGCCAGTGCCCAGCCTGCGGAACTGAAAGGGGGGTTCTCAGGTACCTCTGCAGGTCACAGGAGGACTAAGGAAGAAACGAGGTGCAACATTCTTTGGGAGTTTATAGGATGCCTGAAGGCCCTTGGCAGAGGGGTGTAGAGCAATCACAGGATTCAGGCAGACTCCTCACAGGGTAGGGCAGTTAGGGTACGAAGCTGC
Organism: Leptonychotes weddellii; assembly: GCF_054177405.1. Lineage (NCBI taxonomy): Eukaryota > Metazoa > Chordata > Mammalia > Carnivora > Phocidae > Leptonychotes > Leptonychotes weddellii. The sequence goes on from NC_138379.1 coordinate 63,097,593, forward strand.
TCCTTCAGAGAGACAAAAGGGCCAATTCCTCTTCCTCCTGCAGATTTTAGTTTAAACATCACTTCTTCGGGGAAGCCTTCCCTAATCTCTCAACACCAGGTTAGGTTCCCAGCCCTGTGTTCCCATAGCAACCTGTTCCTAGCAACACACTTAGCCCAGTCCCTTGTAATTCCTCTTGATTAATGGCTCATCCTCCTAGATCAGCTGTCAGCTCTGAACCCAGGGGCGGATCTGTCTTGTTCGCTGTTGAATCCCCAGGGCCCAGGGCAGTGCCTGGCCCTGTGGGCTTTCCAGAAGCACCTAATGGAATGAGTATCTCTAGGCAAGTTCCGCAATCTCCCTGAGCCTCAGTTTCGTTACCTGTAAAATGGGGGCTAATTGCACCTATTTGCAGGATTGTGTGCGGGTGAATGGAAAGCAGCTGTTGCAGTACCTGGCACAAAGCGCGGGCTCAATACACAGCCACACACATTGCTGTCTTTCAACTGTTATTAACAATTATAAAAAGGAGAGACGGGCTTTTCTCCTCTTCAGTCGGCTGGAGGCTATTATAAGTGATCTTTCTAGACCACACACCTGGCTGTGTCTCCCCTGGCTCGGAAAGACCTCAATAATCTGCTCTCAACTCTCTCTTCCATCCCCATCTCTCAAGACTCTTTGCCACCCAATTCCAGTTCACCAGACTATGGACCACTCTGGGCCTTTTGCTCCTCTTTCCCAGGGGAGGCCCCCCCTACCTTTCTCAGGTGCGTGCTCACTCGAGGCGCCTCCTCCGCCAGGGCCCCCCCAGGCTCCGGGGGCACAGTTCCCAGCCTGCCTTGCGCTCACGTTAGAGGAGTGACGGCCCATCCCCCTGCTGGAAGGCGCAGGCAAACGCTCGTCAGCGCCCAGCACTGTTTAATGGGATGGGTGGATGGCTCCTTCAGGCTGGGGCTGTCAAACTGAATCGACAGTCTCCTTGACATAGAGGAATAAGCTCTGGTTCAAGAACCCCTGAAGTCCCATCCCAAAGTACGTACAAAAGGAATGTGATCCATTCCCCTGGGGAGCCTGGGGCAGGGATATGACACCGGTGGAGAAGGGCAAATCATCAGAGGAGCCTCCCGTGAGGTGCCCGAGTCACTGCTTGCTGCCAAGGGACCCACCTCTCCCTCCTGGGTCTCTGGTACTAGTGTGAGGGTCTATCAGAGGAACTATTCCAGCACCCTCCACCTAAGATCCAAAGTCTTGCCAAGCTCTATTCCTTTACCTGCTACGGAACGTGTAAGATGAAATAGGAAGAAATTGGCAAGTGTTGGAAGAGCCGGTTTAACTAAAGAAAAGTCCTCCTGCTACTGGAGCAAAGGAAGGAAAGATTGCAAAGCTCTGTGTTTGTGATTTCCTGTTACTCAGAACTTTCTCCCTCCTCGTGCACCTGGCTACCTCCTATGTGGCCTTCCAGGCCTGCTGTTCGAGAAGCCTCTTCCCAACTCCAACCAAGTGAAGTAAATCCCTTTCTCTGTGCTCCCAGGGCAGCTAACATCAAATCATCAGGTTGGGATCTGACTTCCCCCTGGGCCATGCCATCCCCTATTGTTGAGTATCCTTAGCTCCTGGCACAGGGCCTCTCACACAGTAGGTACTCAGGAAATATTTATTGAGTAAAACCAATTCCCAAGCAAAGCAGCCTTGTCTCCTCCCCTAAGCCTGGTGGGAAAGCATCTATAGGTTTGTCAGGATAAAACCATAAATAAGACATAAGTGAGGGGCACCTGGGTGGCGCAGTCGGTTAAGCGTCTGACTCTTGGTTTCGGCTCAGGTCATGATCTCAGGGTCATGAGATGGAGCCCCGTGTTGGGCTCCACGCTCAGTGCAGAGTCTGCTCGAGATTCTCCCTCCTTCTCCCTTTCCCCCTCCTGCTCATGCTCTCTCTCTCTAAAAAGTAAATAAATAAATCTTAAAAGAAAAAAAGACGTAAGTGAGACTCAGCTACACAATGGTGGGTGTTCTGAGAACAGAAGGTAGGAGAAACATGCACACTTCCTGACAAGCTGTTTCCCTAGGACAAGTCTAATGGAAGGGACCTAGAAATGGCCTAGTCCAGGAGCACTGCCTGGCCACACATTAGAATCAGCCACGGAACTTAAAATCAAAACAAAGCAGTACTGGGTCCTGCCCTTGGAGACACTCACTTAACTCCCTAGAGTAGGGTGTGAGCATCTGTAGGTCTAACGTGCAGGCCTTGGTTCTAACGTGCACCCTTGGCTGAGAACCACCGAGCCAGCCCACCCTCCTTGCCCTGTGCACTCGGAGGAGGAAGGTGACTTGTCTGTGTACAGGGTTTACAGCCAGCACTGGGATCTGTCACCCAGGCTCTTCCTCTTTTGCCAGCTAGGGATTTCCGGGGAAGTCTCAGAGCCGCCAGGCATCTGTGGGGTCAGCACGGCACAGGCCCGAGCTCCCCCAGGTGCACCTCGGCGCAGGGAAAGGCCAATGTGCTTCCTGCCCCACACGTGAGGGAGGAACGTTCTGTGCTCCCTTTACGGTCCAGTGTGTCATTTCCCCTTTGGCCACAGGCCTGACTGGTGCCTCCCCAGCCCAGCAAAGCCGTTACAGGAGAAAACCATTTTCCAACTCTGAACGTGCCAGTCTAGCCTCTCTCCTACTCTCATGTCTTCTGGATAAGTAAATACATTCCTGCCCCAAGCCCATTTTCCAGGGCAAACACAGGTGCAGGCAGGCCAGGGTCCTGAACACAATGGACCAGGGAGGTACAGTGTCAGCAGGGTCTGGGAGTGGGGTTTCTGCCAAGATCCTGGTAGATGCTTGCTAAGAAGCTTCCTCTTCTGTTTTTTAGCATGTCCAGACCCTGCCAGGCCCCAAAAGGAATAGTGTGCCTATTTTTTGAATGCCTGCTGTTTACCTAGAATTCTCTTCTCCATCTCGCCCTGTTGTATACACTTACTCATATTTCAAGACTCAGCCTCACCTTCTCCATGAAGTCCTTCCTACTCCCCAGATAAGCTGCTTCCCGGTGACTGACAGAAGCAACACACATCCTCTCAGAAAGGGCTCAACTTCGGTCCAGGCCAACAGAGATTATAGCAAAGCTATTGATTAGATATTAAAGCATCCTGACTTTAGACAATGTAAAATATATTTTTAAAAAGTCCTACAGCAGGGACACCTAGGTGACTCAGTCGGTTAAGCATCTGCCTTCAGCTCAGGTCATGATCCCAAAGTCCTGGGATTGAGCCCCACATCGGGCTCCCTGCTGAGCGGGGAGCCTGCTTTTCCCTCTGCTTGCTGCTCCCCCTGCTTGTGCTCTCTCGCTCTCTCTCTGTGTCAACTAAATAAAATCTTTAAAAAAAAATAAAAAAGAAAGTCCTACAGCAGACAGGGCAATGAAAAACAACCAAGCTGAACAGCAAAAAAGAAAAAAATAGTAAAAAATGAGAATAGGTTAAGGGAACTCTGTGAAATCATCAAGTGTAATAACATTTGCATTATAGGGATCCCAGAAGGAGAAGAGAGAGAAGAGGGCAGAAGACTTATTTGAAGAAATAACAGCTAATCTGGGGAAGGAAACAGACATCCTGATCCAGGAAGCAAAGACAGCCCCTAACAAGATTAACCCCAGGCGGTTCACACTAAGACATATAATAATTAAAATGACAAAAAGTAAGGGTGCCCGGATGGCTCAGTCAGTTGAGTGTCCAACTCTTGGTTTCGGCTTGGGTCATGGTCTTAGGGTTGTGGGATCAACCCCTGTGTAGGGCTCTGCACTCTGTGGAGTCTGCTTGGGATTCTTTCCCTCTTCCTCTCCTTCTGCTCCTCCCCGCCTCTTTCTGAAATAAATAAGTAAAATCTTAAAATAAAATGATAAAGAATTGAACTTTGAATTTTAAAAGCAGCAAGAAAAAAAAAATAGTTACAAACAAGGGTGACTCCATACAGCTACTCAGCAGAAATTTTGCAGGCCAGAGAGAGTGGCATGATATATTCAAAGTGCTAAAAGGGAAAAACCTTCAACCCAAAATACGCTACCTGGCAAAGTAATCATTCAGAATAGAAGGAGAGAGTTTCCCAGACAAACAAAAGTTAAAGGAGTTCATCACCACTAAACCAGCCTTACAAGAAACGTTAAAGGGAATTCTTTGAGTGGAAAGAAGAGGCCATCACTAGAAGTAAAAAAATTATGAAAGGTAAAAAATTTCATGAATAAAAGCAAACATATCGTATAGTAGTAGATAAATTACTTACAAAGTCACACAAAAGTAGTAAAATCAATTATATCTACAAAAATTAGTTAAGAGATATGCAAAATAAGAACATGTAAAATATGACAATGTATACATAAAATGTGGAGGGGGGAATAAAATTTAGTGCTTTTAGAATGTGCTCAAACTTAAGCAACTGTCAACTTAATATAGACTTCTATACACATTAAGATGTTATATATGAACCCAACAATAACCACAAGTCAAAAACCTATAATAGGGGGCACCTGGGTGTCTCAGTCATTAAGTGTCTGCCTTTGGCTCAGGTCATGATCCCAGGATCCTGGGATTGAGCCCTGCATCAGGCTCCCTGCTCAGCGGGAAGCCTGCTTCTCCTTCTCTCACTCCCCCTGCTTGTATTCCCTCTCTCGCTGTCTCTCTCTCTCTCTGTCAAATGAATAAATAAAATCTTAAAACAACAACAACAACAACCACCTATAATAGGTGCACAAAACACAAAGAGAAAGGAATCCAAGCATAACACTAAAGAAAACTATCAAACCACAAGGGAAGAAAGCAAGAGAAGAAAGGAACAGAGAAGAACTACAAAACAACCAGAAAACGATTAACAAAATGGTGTTAAGTACATACCTATCAATAATTACTTTAAATGTAAATGAACTAAGTGCTCCAATCAAAGGACATAGGGTGACTGAATGGATTAAAAAAAACAAAAAGAAGACCCATTCATGCTGCTTACAAGAGACTCATTTCAGACCTAAAGACACGTACAGACTTAAGTGAAGGGCTGGAAAAACAAATACCCCGTGGGGCACCTGAGTGACCTCAGTTGAGGGTCCGACTCTTGATTTTGGCTCAGGTCATGGTCTCAGGATCTTGGGATCAGCCCCACAACATTGGGCACTGTGCTGAGCGTGGAGCCTGCCTAGGATACCCTCCTTCCCTCTCTCTCTGCCCGCACCCCCCCACCCCCGCCCTGGCTCACACTCTCTCTCTAAAAAAAAAAAAAAAAAAAAAAACACGCAAATGGGAGGGGGGAAAAAAAAACCAGGGTAGCAATACTTCTATCAGACATTAATAGGCTTTAAAATTAAGACTACAGCAAGAGATAAAAGGACACTACATAATGATAAAGGTATCAATTCAACAAGAGGATATAACAACTGTAAATATCTATGCACCGAACAAAGTGTTCCTAAATACATAAAGCAACTATTAAGAGACATAAAGGAAGAAATTAACATAATACAGTAATAGTAGGGGACTTTAACACACCATATACATCAATGGATAGATCATCCAGACAGAAAATCAACAAGGAACAACACATTAGACCAGATAGACTAACCAATACGTACTGAACATTCCATCCAAAACCAACAGACTGTATATTCTTTCAAGTACACATGGAACATCCTCCAGGATAGATCACATGGTAGGCCACAAAACAAGTCTCAATATATTTAAGAAGACTGAAATTAATTCAAGCATCTCTTCCACCACAATCATATGAAACTAGGAATCCCAGTTACAAGAAAAACAATGGAAAAAACGCAAATGCCTGGAGGTTAAACAACATGCCACTAAACAACTAAATAAGGAAATCAAAGAGGAAATAAAAAATCCATGGAGACAAATGAAAATGAAAATACAACAGTCCAAAATCTTTGGGACAGAGCAAAGCAGTTCCAAGAGGGAAGTTTATGGCAACAGGTCTACCTCAAGAAACAAGAAAAATCTCAAATAAAAAATTTAACCATACACATCAAGGAGTTAGAAAAAGAAGAACAAAGCCCAAAGCCAGTGGAAAGAAGGAAAATCATAAAGATTATAGCAGAAATAAATGAAGGAGACTGAAAAAACAGTAGAAAAAAGAAAAAAACATGAACGAAACCAAGAGCTGGTTCTTTGAAAAGATAAAACTGATCAACCTTCAGCCAGACTCATCAAAGAGAGAGGACTGTATTAATCCAATCAGAAATGAAGGAAGAGAAATAACAACCAACACAACAGAAATACAAAAAATTATAACAGAGTATGACGAAAATGTATATGCTAACAAATTGTACAACCTAGAATGGATAAACTCCTAGGAACATACATGCTTCCACAACTGAATCAGGAAGAAATAGAAAATCTGAGCTGACCAATTACTAGTAGTAAAATTGAATCAGTAATCAAAAAATCCCAACATGATGATTCATAACCCCTTCGGTGGAAATGGTATTAGAAGACAGCGAACTCTACAACTCGGTACTCTTTTGAGATTTGAGGGTTTCATCCCCGCAGCCACCACCCTCCCTTAAGAGGAAGTAAAGAAAAAGGGAGACACAAAAATGAAACTGGAAAACTTACTCCAGCTAATCAAAGAATATCAAGTAGCCTCTGACTTGTGATTATGCTAAAGGACATGTCAACATTGTGATGATCTTCTTATTTACTTCTCTGGGTAGGGAAAATAGTGTGTGTTTGTTTGTTTGTTTAAGTAATGTGCTGGGGAGGTAGGGGGGATGTTTGCTCTTACTGCAGAATGTTTTGAAATAAAACTTCAGCCTAGGGGGAAAAAAAAACTCCCAACAAACAAAATTTCCGGACCAGATGGCTTCACAGGTGAATTCTACAACACATTTAAAGAAGATTTAATACCTATTCTTCTCAAACTATTCCAAAAATAAAAGAGGAAGGAAAACTTCTAAATCCACTCTATGAGGTCAGCATTACCCTGATACCAAAACCAGACAAAGACACTACCAAAAAAAAAAAAAAAAGAAAAAAAGGAAGAAAGAAAGAAAGAGAAAAAAGAAAACCACAGGCCAGTATCTCTGATGAACATAGATGCAAAAATCCTCAACAAAATATTAGCAAACAGAATTCAACTATACAACAAAAAAGTCATTCACCACAATCAAGTGGGATTAATCCAAGGATGCAAGGGTGGTTCAATATCTGCAAATCATTCAAGGTGATACATCACATTAACAAGACGATGGATAAAAACTATATAATTATCTCAGTAGATGCAGAAAAAGCATTAGACAAAGTACAACATCCGTTCATGATGAAAACCTTAACAAAGCAGGGTTAGAGGGAACATACCTCAACATAATAAAGGCCATACATAAAACCCACAGTTTACATCATACCCAGTGGTGAAAACCTGAGTGTTTAAGATCAGGAACAAGCCAAGGATGTCCACTCTCACCACTCTGATTCAATATAGTACTGGATATTCTAGCTAGGATACAAAGACAAGATGAAGAATTAAAAGGATCCAGGGGCACCTGGATGGCTCAGTCAGTTAAGCGACTGCCTTCAACTCGGGTCATGATCTCAGGACCCTGGGATGGAGCCCCGCACCGGGCTCTGTGCTCAGCCGCGAGTCTGCTTCTCTCTCCCTTTGTGATCTCTCTCACTTTAGCTCTCTCTCAAATAAATAAAATCTTAAAAAAGAAAACAATAAAAAAATAAAAATAAAAGGATCCGTACTGGTAAAGAAGAAGTAAAATGGTCCCTCTTTGCAGATGACATGATGCTATATATAGAAAATCCTAAAGACTCCACCAAAAAACTATTTGAACTGATAAATGAATTCAGTAAAGTTGCAGAATATGAAATTAACATACAAAAGTCTGTTGCATTTCCATACACTAATAATGAAGTAGCAGAAAGAGAAATTATGAAAACAATTCCATTTATAGTAGCACCAATAAGAATAAAATACCTATGAATAAACTTAACAAAGGAGGTGAAAGACCTATACTCTGAAAACTATACTGATGAAAGAACACTGATGAAAAACTGCATTGATGATAGAAATTGAGGACAACACAAACAAATGGAAAGATATACCATAGATTGGAAGAATTAGTAGCATTAAAATGTCCATATTACCCAAAGCAATCTACAGATTCAGTGCAATCCCTATCAAAATGCCAATAGGGGCACCTGGGTGGCTCAATTGTCAAGCATCTGCCTTCGGCTCAGGTCATGATCCCAGGGTCCTGAGATAGAGGCCCACATCGAGCTCCCTGCTCAGCGGGGAGCCTGCTTCTCCCTCTCCCACTCCCCCTGCTTGTGTTCCCTCTCTCGCTGTGTCTCTCTCTGTCAAATAAATAACTAAAATCTTTTAAAACAAATGCCAATAGCATTTTTCACAGAATTAGAACAATTAATCCTAAAATTTGTATGGAACCACAAAGGTCCCAATAGCCACTCAATCTCGAGAAAGAAGAACAAAACTGAAGGTATCAAAATCCCAGATTTCAAGATATCCTACAAAACGATAATAATCAAAAGAGTATGGTAGTGGCACAGAAACAGACACGGAGATCAATAGAACAGAATACAAAGACCAGAAACAAACCTATGAGTATACGGTCAATTAACTTACAACAAATGAAGCAAGAATATACAATGGGAAAAAGACAGCCTCTTCAATAAATGGTGTTGGGAAAACTGGACAGCTACATGCAAAAGAATAAAACTGGACCACCTGCTTACATCATACACAAAAATTAACTGAAATGAATTAAAGACCTAACTGTGAAAACTGAAACCATAAAACTAAAGAAAACAGAGGCAGGGGACACCTGGGTGGCTTAGTAGATTAAGCGTCTGCCTTCCGCTCAGGTCATGATCCCAGAGTCCTGGGATCGAGTCCCATGTCAGGATCCTTGCTTTCCCTCTGCCTGCCACTCCCCCTGCTTGTGCTCTCTCTCTCTCTGACAAATGAATAAATAAAATCTTAAAAGAAAAGAAAACAGAGGCACAAATCTCTTTTTGACATTAGCCTTAGCAACATTTTTCTAGATATGTCACCCCAGACAAGAGAAACAAAAGCCAAAATAAAGAATCAGGACTACACAAAAATAAAAAGCTTTTGCACAGCAAAGGAAACCATCAAAACAAAAAGGCAACCTATTGAAGATATTTGCAAATGATATATCCGATAAGGGGTTAATATCCAAAATATATAAAGAACTTATACAATTCAACACTAAAAAAAACACAAAACACCAAACAACCTGATTTAAAATGGGCAGAAGACCTGAATAGCCATTTTTCCAAAGACATACAGATGGCCAACAGACACATGAAAAGACGCTCAACATCACTAATCATTAGAGAAATGCAAATCAAAACCACAATGAGCTATCACTTTGCACAGGTCAGAATAACTAGTATCAGAAAGACAAGAAATAACAAGTGTTGGTGAGAATATGAAGAAGAGGGAACCTCAGACACTGTTGGTGGGAATGTAAATTGGTGCAGCCGCTGTGGAAAACAGTATGGAGGGTCCTTAAAAAATTAAAAATAGAAATACCATGTGATCCAGTAATTCCACTGCTGGATATTTACCCAAAGAAAACAAAGACACTAATTTGAAAAGATATATGTACCCCTATGTTTATTGAAGCATTATTTACAACAGCAAAGATTTGGAAGCTACCCAAGTATCCATTGACTGAAAAATGGATAAAGGAGATACATACACACACACACTGGAATATTACTCAGCCATAAAAAAGAATGAGATCTTGCCATTTCTGACAACATGGGTGGGCCTAGAGGGAATTATGCTAAGTGAAATAAGTCAGACATGGATAACACGAATACCGTATTATTTCACTTAAACGTGGAATCTGAAAAACGAAACAAATGAACAAACAAACAGAAACAGACTCTCACATACAGAAAACTGGTGGTTGCCAGAGGGGAGGTGGGTTGGGAGGATGGGTAAACAGGATGCAGGGGTACAAACTTTCAGTTATAAAATAAATACATCATGGAGATGAAAAGTACAGCATAGGAAATACAGTCAACCGTTTTTTATTTTTTTAAAGATTTTACTTATTTATTTATGTATTTATTTAGAGCACGTGTGTGAGCAGGGGTGGGGAGGGGCAGAGGAAGAGGGAGAGAATCTCAAGCAGACTCACTGAGCATGAAGCCTCACATAGGGCTCAATCTCATGACCCTGAGATCATGACCTGAGTGGAAATCAAGAGTTGGACACTTAAATGACAGAGCTACCCAGACGCCCTCAGTTAATAATTTTTTAATAATGTTGTTGGTGACAGATGATGACTACACTTACTATGATGAGCACTGAGTAATATATAGAATTATCAGATCAATATGGTGTACACCTTAAGATACTGTAACATCGTATACCAATTATACTTAGATAAATAAATAAATGTTAAAGGAAAAAGTCTTACAGGGAATGAAATATATAGGTATCCTCAGGTCCTGGTGAAAATGGAGAAAGGAGGGTCTCCTGACTGCAGCCCTCTTCCAGACCAGCACGGAGTATATCAGATCTCCCTTGGAGATCGGAAATGAAGAAATCTGGATGACTTTCTGTTTGAAAGTCCTTACCCCTCCCTCAATCACTTCATTTAATCTTCCAAGCATTTTTTTTGAGCACTATCCCTGTGGAAAGGAAGTGTGTGTCCTGGGGCTACCTGTCAGCCTGGAGGTGGCCCCAGCCTTCCATGTCATCCAGATGATGCACCTATCACTAGCACTATACTTGTTATCCTGCAGTAGGCGGCTGCTCTCACCTGTGTGGGGGCTAAACACTGAAAGTTTAAATGTCCCTCAGGACAGGGCTCGTTAAGTACAAACTAGAACATTTATATGATGACGTAGGTATAGCAGTCAAGAGGAATGAGCAAGATCTCTGCTTCTCAATGCGGATAGAGCTGAAAAGAAAATGGTGTAGGGCGCCTGGGTAGCTCAGACGGTTAAGGGTCTGCCTTTGGCTCAGGTCATGATCCCAGGGTCCTGGGATAGAGTCCCACATCGGGCTCCCTGCTCCTTGGGAGCCTGCTTCTCCCTCTGCTTCTCTCTCTCTCTGTCTCTCATGAATAAATAAATAAAATCTTTAAAAAAAGAAAATGGTGTAAACAGTAGGTTTCTGAATACCAAGTACAGCATCTCTCATTCAATGAGATTCCTCCTACCCTGACTCGCCCTCCCCTTCCCACCTGTCCACCCCCAGCTGAGCCCACAACCCACAGCTCCATTCTAGCTAGGGTTGCTCCTGCCCTATCCACTCCCTCCCCTGGCCCAGACTCAGCCCGCTCTCTGTTCCCCTGTTCTCCTGCGAACTGGGTCATGAATGACTCAGTAGGGCCAGTTCTCCAGTTGGGGTTCTGAACCTCTGTGGCTCCCAGAACGTTAGCACCTCCTGCCTCTCCCAGCTCACCACTGCAAGCTCCAACTCGTTTGCTCGCCTGGGGGCATGACTGTGAACTAGGTTTCCCCACTGTGGCCTGCTTCCCCCAGGTAGAGGGTGCCATGAGTGAGAGTGTGGAAAACGGCTGGCCCCTGAGTGCCAGGAGCATCTGTACAGATGTTGTGTAAGAATGGCGGTTGGAAGCGGATTGGAGGGTTGAAAAACAATTGAAAAGGTCACTGCCACGCCAAACACACCCACCTACCTGAAGGACTAACAACCGGTTATTTCTTGCTCAACAGGCAGCTAGAAGTACATGCCCTATCTAGTCCTTCTAGGTTTCTGAGATCTGCAGTCTCCCAAGCTGGCCTCTGGGCAGAGCGGTGGAAGGGTCCAGTGCTAGATCGCCTGGGTTTGGGCCCTAGCACCACCACTGACTAGCTGGTGACTTTGTGCAAGCAACAACCTCCATGTGCCTCAGTTTCCCCACTTGTGAAACAGGGACAGAGTAGCACTTAGAGGGTTGCCTTGTGGATTCAAAGATAGAAGTCTTGTAAAGTCCAAGGAATGGTGAATGCACACATGCTTAATACGTTCTGGCTCTTACTATAGGTCCTCCCACCTCCAATGCCCTGTACTGGTTACTCTAAATCTCAGTCGACTAATCTGTAACATGCAAATGACAATAATGTTAATGATTAGATGGGAAAGTAAAACTGTGTCACAATCTGTGGTTTGTGTCGGCAGGAGTTTGTGCAGCTGTGCGTTACATGAAGGCTCATCAAACTCGGGAGATTCTAGGGCCGACCCACCCAACGCCCGCCACTCAGCGCACAGTGGTGAGGACCATCTCCAGCCCCCACACCCAACCCAAACCCCCAGAACCCCTTTTCTTCAAGAGAGTCGGCTGCGGGTTCGTCTGCGTGAATGGGGAGGCCTACAGAATGTCGTGGGGACTGGGGAAGCCCGCGGGAGGGCGAGGGGTCCCCACCGTAGAGGGCGGGGCCCGCGTGCCCTTGGGGTCGGGGACACCTCAGCCGCAAGTCTGGTTATTCCAGGAAAAAGAAATAGAAAATATTGCAGAGGAGGCGGCCACCGGGCCAGCAGCCGGTTATCTCCGCGTCGGTTTCCGGCTCTGATAACGCCCGGCCGGGGCCGGCACCCCGAAGTGGCCCAGGGTGCCGGGCCGGGAGAGCCTCCACTTGGCCGGGTCCCTCCCGCCGCGGTCGGCGCCCTAGAGGATGCGCCCAGCCCCGGCGGGAAGCAGCGCGTCCCCTGCCAGCCGGGCCGCCCCCCAAACCCCCCGAGGTGGGCTAGGGCCTGTGGCCGGGAGGCCGGACACCCGGGACCCGCCCGCCGCCACCCCCCGCTGCGCCCCGCGCCGCCCCCCGCTGCGCCCCGCGCCTCCCCGCCGCCACCGCCCGCCCGAGCTCCGCCGTCGCCCCCAGCGCCGCCCCGCCGGCCCCCGCTGCGCCCCGAGCCTCCCCGCCGCCCCGCGCCGCCCGGCGCTTACTTTGCAGACACCGCGCGGCAGCCAGGCAGAGGGCGAGGAGCCCCAGGGATATGCCGCGGTTCTTCCTACTCCCGCTCGGCAGCGGCCTCATGAGCAACCCCCGGGCGGCTCGGGCCGGGCATGGGCTTCCAGCGGCGCGGCGCGGCTGGGCTGCGCGCTTGTCACCGCCGCCGTGCTGCCCCCGCCCGCCGCCTCCGCCCTCCTCCCCTGAGTCCGCAGGTCCTCTAGGGCCAAATGCAGATGAGCTGGTTATGTACAGCCAGTTCCCAAGAAGTGGGAAGGAAAGAGGAGAGACAGAGAATGGGAAGCGGTGAGGATGCATACACTCAGAAGCAAATAATGAGCCGTCTCCTTCCGTTCACACCCAGTTTACTGGTATTGATTCCTGATTCAGCTGGATGCTGGATGGCAGGAGGGAGGGAAAGTACTAGCTGTTGCCTGAGGACCAAGAGAGACTGTCTAATGGCTCCATGGGCAAGGAGAAGGCTTTTAGGAAAGTGAAGTGACAGCCTGGGGTGAAGGGGTGAGAACAAGGGACAAGGGAGCCCCAGGCTGCTCTGGGTGGAGCCACTGGATACTAGTGATAGCCATCCACCATCCATCATCTATGCATCCACCCACCCACCCATCTATCTACCATTCACCCATCCGTCAACCAACCTTCTATCCATCCACCCATCCATCCACCATCCACCATCGATCGATCCATCCATCCATCCATCCATCCATCCCTCCATCTATCCAAGTGTTCCCTCATAGCCTACGTGTTTGCACGGGGCCTGGCAAATGGTAGATACTCAGAGAGCACTGGGGGAATGTTTGAGCCAGATAGTGTTTGGTTCAGGGATGCCCACATGGGGCCCTCAGAGTCTGTGCTGGGATTGCTAAAATCAAGGATACAAACCTGGGGGTCCTGGAGGACCATCTTGCCTGTCACGTGGAGAGGCCCTGAATTAAGAATGACACCAAGATGACACAAACTGAGCCAGCTGGGAGCCGCCAAGAGAGACTGAGCCCTAATGACATGGTTTGAGCTCCGGGATTCTGCACACTTGCCTTTGCCACTTATGAGCAAGTAAATGCCCTCTCTTGGCTGGGAAAATTTAAGCTAGATTTCTACGACATAGAATTGAGAAAGTCCTGACCAATAAAAGTGATCTTCTTGAAACTTTCTCTTTATTCCATGTATGAGGATTTAGGAATCCTTTGTATTTGTTCATTCATCAAACTTTTATCAAATCTGCCTTCACACCAGGCAGTGTGCTAGGCTCCGCAGCTCCAAAGGTGACTAACTCATGGCTCCTAGGCCCAAGAAATTCACAGACTAGTGGAGACCGACTGGTCCAAATTGGGAAAGGGGTCCAGGCATGAAGGCTCTTCCTGCTGAGGCCAAGGTGGGAGGAAACTGCTTTGCTCACTGCTGTATACCTGGGATCTGGTGCATGGCAGGTGCTTCATAACTATTTGTTAAACGAGAAAAACTGAAGTCTGAGGAATTTAAGGGAGAAGGAAGAATCTCATGAGATCACGTGCTGATAAAGGTTAGAGTGACCCAGCGATGCTGTGAGTTTATCTCCTGCCTCTGTCAACCACCAGCTCTCCGGCCACGGAGACGTGACATCAACTCTCTGGACCTCTGAGGGGACTGGACCGGGCCAGAAATGGGCCACTCTGTCTGTACATTAGGAATAAAGCGCCACGGCCTGGGTGTCCCTCCAGGTCAATTGAGTCAAATGCTCTAGGGGTGGGGCATGGGCATCAGTGTTTTTCAAAAGCTCTCTGAATGATTCTGATGTGCAGCCAGGGCGGAAAAGCACTGTTCTACATTAGTTAGAAGCTTCTTCTGGTCACATTTGATGACACTTAAATCTTAGTTTGTCAGAGTCTTTCTTTAGAGTAGGCATGAGTCCATTTAAGCCTTGATTACATTGACCATTTCATTTCCCCTCTCTTTGTTCCTTTCTCCCTCTCTCTCTGTTCCTTTCTCCCTCTTTCTCTTTCTTTCAACAAATACCAGTTTTTTGTTGGTTTTAAAGATTTTATTTATTTATTTGAGAGAGAGAGAGAGCAAGAGACAGAGCACAAGCAGGGGGAGCTGGAGAAGCAGGCTCCCCGCTGAGCAGGGAACCCCACGTGGGGCTCAATCCCAGGACCCTGGGATCCTGACCTGAGTGGAAGGCAGACGATTAACCGACTGAGCCACCCAGGCGCCCCATGAGTTAACATTTCTTTACAGCAGTTTTCTTAGCTGTAAAATGGGATTCCGATATTACTACTTTCTGGTGCTGCTGTGAAGGTCAGTAAGACACAGGTGTGAAGGGGAGGATTCCATGGAAAACCCTGGGTCCATTATCACAATGTCCAGCTCATAATAGGTGCGTAATAGGTACTCAGTAATTGAATAAATTTCCCTGTGGCATTCATGCTTTTTAGTCTTGGGCTCAGAGAGGATACTTCTAAAGGGCAGAGACCATTTCTTCTAGATCCGCTGTGGTTGTCTCTTCCTGCACGGTGCTGGGCATGTTAAAGGTATTCAGTAAATAGGCAGTGGGGGCAGTATGGTGGATGGCAAAAAGTCTAACTTGAATTCCGGTCTTAGCTGTTCCATTACAGAAAGGATTGCATATCACTGGGTCTCAGTTTCTTCATTGGTAAAAATGAGGTGTGAGGTCTTCAGTACATGGTCTGGAGCAGATGCCTGTGCTTAATCTCAGAATATGGTCTTCAGTCCAACGTTACAAAACAAACATAAAGGTGAGAACGACAAAACAGTTTTCCTGAACTAGCCGGCACATGTGGGCTAGTTGGCCCACAGGGTCTGACATTACCATTACACGCCCGGATGGGCTGGGTATGCCACCTACAAAGAAGGGCACTGAGCTAGTCAAGTCCAATTTCAATAAAAATCAATGAAAAAGTCACAAAGTCAGGGCACGATGAAAGAGTCCTGCCAAAGTAAAATAGGTCTGATCACAGCTTACGAGTCATATTCTTACAATCACAATTTACCACTGTATTCAACAAAAATGACTGTGAACCGTATGCCACACAGAATTTTCTGATCCCGTGGACCATTACGGAAAACACCCGTGTGGGAGCAGTCCGCTCCAGCACGGAAGAGCATTTTCTCACTGATGTTGTTTAGAATTGCCAGTGCCTGGGGATAATAAAAACTTTTAGGTGGGTCTTATTCTTATTTTTAAATTCTCTTTAGTCACTGAACCTCCTCCTTGCATCAGGGGTCAGCGGCTCCCTGCCCCTGGTTTGCCAGGGATTGAATATTCGGGTGCTCTTGGGCTTCCTCTCTTTGATTTCTTACAACCTGAACATCCTTCTCATCTCAGCACAAACATCATTCTCTCTAGAGGCTTCCAGGAGCCCTGTCCTATTGACCTTTACAGTCACTGTCCCATTTTTTAAAACCAACCTGACTGAGGTTTCATTAATATGCGGGAAAAGGCATCCGTTGAAAGTGTGCGATTTGAGAGTTTTATTATATGGATACACCGATGAAACAATGACCACAATCAAGATGCAGAACATTTCCATCACTCCAGAGGTTCCCCTGTGCAGCCCGTTCATCCTTCTCTCTGCCCTTAGCCCCAGGCAACCAATGGTTTGTCGAGACAGATTCATTTGCATTCTCTAGAATCTTACATAAGTAGAATCATACAGCATGTTTTTTTTCACCCAGCATCGTTCTGAGATTCATCTGTGTTCTATGTGTCACTGATTCACTCCTTGTCATCCCACTGAATGGCTAATCTGCGCTTTGTATATTCATTCACCTGCTGATGAACATTTGGGTTATTTTCCATTTCTGCCTTTTGACATCAGTTTTATTGTCTTCACTGCATGATGATTATCTGATATCATCTTGGGGTTTTTTAATTTATTTTATTTATTATTTTTTTAAGGATGCTTTTTAAAAAAATCTTGGTTTTTTGTTTTGTTTTGTTTTAATTTAATTGTTTTTGTGACTCCCCTCTTCTCCTGAGCTAAAACAAAAGACATTACTCTCTTGTCATTCACTGTATCTGCAGCGGGGGCGCATGATAGGAGCTCATGAATGAAATAATTCCAGAATTTCAACGATGGGCTGTACCTGGAGCATTCCTGAGTTCAAATACCAACCACGGCACCATTAGGTTTGTGACCTTGAGCAAATTGTCTCACCTCTCTGAATTTTTTGTATGATTTGTTTATTTATTTTAGAGAGAGAGTGAAGGGAAGGGCAGAGGGAGAGGGAAAGAGAGACTCTCAAGCAGACGCCCTGCTGAGCGGGGAGCCCAACTTGGGGCTTGATCTCACAACCTGAGCAGAAACCAAGGGTGGGACGCTTAACGGACTGTGCCACCCAGGCACCCCTCTTCATCTCTAAATTGAGCATTAATCATACTCTCTTACAAAGTTGTTGTGAAGCTACAGGTAGATTACTAACAGTGGAAAGTCAGGGCTGTCCTAAGTGTCTCAGAAGTAGTAACTCACTCAATCATTTAATCACTTAATCAATCCCACGTGGAGAGTACTATATCATGCTACCCATTTCACAGATGGGAAAATTGAGACACAGTTAGTGCTAGAGCTTCAACTTGCACTCAAGCTGTTTGGCTTATGAGACTGTTCTCCCCATCACTCAATTATTCTGCTTCTCTATGTTATCAGATGATACGTTGGTCAAGTAAATCAGTGTTACTGTATTTTCCCAGTAAATTGATTGTGAACCCTTGTTTGTACGTGTGGCCCAGGAGACTCCTGAGCCCCTTTGAAGGCAATGTGAGGGCTGGCCGGAGAGTGGGGTCTGCTCCTGAGGGTGTCCGAGTTAGCATGTAAGCAACTCGTAAATAACCACGGGGGACTGATCAATGTCAAATGATCAGTGTGGGGGAGGTGCTACCCCCCAAGGATAGGACAGCTATTTTCTGATTTGGACCATAAAGCACTTTACAAAGAATAACTGTTTAGGAATATTCTTAGAGCTACAGCATGTAAACTCTGTTTATAGCGTGTTATTTGAGTGACCAACTTGGGAGAGGCTCTCAGATCCAGGGAGGGGCTGGAGGGAGGGGAAAACTAGCTGAGCTACTCACAGTGCTTTGCTCTGCCTTGGGCTGCCTTCAACTTTAGGTCATGATCCCAGAGTCCTGGGATGGAGCCCCACATCGGGCTCCCTCTCAGCGGGAAGTCTTCTTCTCCCTCTGCCTCTCCCCCTGCTCATGTTCTCTCTCTCTCAAATAAACAAATAAAATCTTTTTTAAAAACCCCACATATTTATTACCTCACAGTTTCTGTACTCAGGGACACTTAGCTGGATCCTCTGCTTCAGGGTTTTCCACAAAGGTGCAGACAAGGTGTTGGTCCAGGATTTCTCAGAAGACTGCAGTCAAGGTCCAACTGTATGTAGCAGGATCTGTTTCCAAGCTCACTCAGTTCCTTATAGGCCCCTGCCCCGAGGGTCTCGGTTCCTTCTTGGCTGTTGGCTGAGGCCACTCTCAGTTCTTTGCCACTTAGGACTCTCCAACATGGAAGCTTGCTTCAGTAAAGTCTGCACGAGGGAGAATCAGCTAGCAAGACGGAAGTCAGTCTTTTAGAACCGCTTCAGGGAAACGACATTCCATTGCTTTTGCCATGTTCTATTCATTAGAAACAAGCCACTAGGTCCAGCCCACACTCAGAGGGAGAGGATTCACGAGGGCATGCCTACCGGAGGCGGGGATCATTGGGGCTATCTTGGAAGTCTGCCTACACCACCACCTCGGTGACTCCAATGTGTACCAGGGTTGAGAACCATTGCTCTAGAACAGGGATGTCAAAAAGTCCCTCCCTTATCTCAACTCAGATGAAACAGTAAGGGAAGCTGGAGTGATGAGAGGAATTTCAAGGTTCTACCTGGGCTCTATGGGAACAGTGTGGTAACTGAAGAGTGCTGTCTGCCAAGGTCAAGGAATAAGGCAAATATGGAATATGCCATCCCTGGTCTAGACTCTGCCAAGCCAAACACAGACTTTTGGAGCATATTAGAAACCCTCTCCAGTCTCCCCCAGTCCTCCAACAATAATCATTTCTTTCTCATTTGTTTACAACATCAATTGTTCTAAGCCTAGTTGTAGGTCTTTCCTCAAACAATACTTTAAGTAATAGCTAACACTTTTTGAGGGCTTACTAAATGCCAGGCATTGTTCTTTATTGTGCTTTATATTTATGGCCCCATTTAACTCACAACAATGTAATTAATGAGGGGAGTTACTATTAATATCGTCACTTCCAATGAGGAAATTTAAGCTTAGGTTTTTATTTATTGTTTAGAAAGGGAGAGAGGGGTGGGGAAGGGGCAGAGGGAGGGGGGAGAGAGAGAATCTTAAGCAGTCTCCACACCAGCACGGAGCCCACCATAGGCCTCGACCTCATGACCCTGAGATCATGACCTGAGGTGAAATCAAGAGTCTGATGCTTAACCAACTGAGCCACCCAGGTGCCCTGAAGCAGAGAAAGATTAAGTAACTTGCCTGAGTCACAAAAAAGTAAATGGTGGGACTGAGATTCAAACTTATGGGTGGTCTGGGATCCAGAGTCCCTGCTCTTAAACTACTTATTTAATGTAAAAAATCTTCAGTATCTACACTTTTCCATTTATGTTTGTCATGACGTTGCCATTTATAAAGTGAAAAATTGGAAACGACATACCTGTCCAGCATCAGGAAAATGGTAAGGTACATCATGATGCATCTTTATGGTGACCTATTACACCCATTAAAAGGTAAGCTTTTCAAAGAATTTTAAAGACATGGGAAAATGCACAAAATGATGTTAAGAGAAAAAGGACTGTATATGGCATTTAACCACAATTAGGAAAATAGATCTGTATATAGATACAAAAAGTGAAAATACAGCAGTATCTTTCTGCATGTTATGTAATTATGGGTGATTTTTAAAAACGAACATAATTCATACACAGGAGAATGCTCAGATCTTAAGTGTCTAGGTCAATGAAGTTTGAGAACTACATATATCTGTATCACTGCCATCCAAAATGATAGAACATTTCTCTCAGCTGATGAAGTTACTTCATGCCCTTGTCTCCCTGCCAGTCCCACACCCCACCCCATTCTCATTTTTATCACAATAGATAAGTTTTGGTGGGGTTTTTTTTTGTTTTTTTTTTTTTTGAAAAAGAGAAAGAGTGAGAGTCAGGGGCAGAAAGGGCAGAGAGAAAGGGAGAGAGAGAATCTCAAGCAGACTCTGTGCTCAGCACAGAGCCCAATGTGGGGCTCAATCTCATGACCCTGAGATCATGAACTGAGCCAAAGTCAAGAGTCAGACGCTTAACCAACCACCACCAGGTGCCCCCACAGTAGACACGGTTTTTATGACATGGAAAAATGGCCCTCTGTTTCAGTCTCACAAACCTGCAGTCAAGGTCAACTGCAACAATTTGTCTGTTTTAGAATTTCATGTAAATGGAATCATATTTTTTTGTGTTTGGCTTCTTTCATTCAACATAACATTTCAGAGATTAATCATTATGTTGCATGTTCCTTTTTATTGCTGACTAATATTCCATTGTATGAATATACCATGATTATTTTCTTATTGATGGAAATTTGGGTATTTTCTGGATTTTGGCTATTATGAATAAAACTGTTGTAGGGGCGCCTGGGTGGCTCAGTTGGTTAAGCGACTGCCTTCGGCTCAGGTCATGATCCTGGAGTCCCGGGATCGAGTCCCACATCGGACTCCCTGCTCAGCAGGGAGTCTGCTTCTCCCTCTGATCCTCCCCCCTCTCATGCTCTCTCTCTGTCTCATTCTCTCTCTCAAATAAATAAATAAAATCTTTTAAAAAAAAAACTGTTGTGGATATTCGTGTTTTGTTTTTATGTGATAACAGGTTTTCACTTCTCTCAGGTATATACCAAGGAGTGGAATTCCTGGGTCATGGAGCAGATGTATGTTGAATTTATGAGAAAAGAAAAGGACAGTTTTCCAAAGTGGTTATAACATTTTACACTCCCACCAGCAATATACGGAAGTTCTAGTTGCTTCTACATCCTTGCCAAATTTGGTCAAGTCAAATTTTTAGCAGTCCTGTGTGTATAAAGTGATATCTTATTGTGTTTTATTTTGGGGGGGTTGGAAGGACTCTTTTTTTTTTTTAAGATTTTATTTATTTGAGAGAGAGAGAGAGAGCAGGAGTGGGGAGAGGAGCAGAGGGAGAATCACATTCCCTGCTGGGCAGGGAGCCCAACTCGAGGCTTGATCCCAGGACCTTGAGATCATGACCTGAGCCAAAGGCAGATGCTTAACCAACTGTGCCACCCAGGCACCCCAAAACAGACATGTCTTTATAGAGTTATCAATACTGAATGTAATACAGACATAAAGCTTTTATTCTACCTGGGTTTATTAGTCAAATAAGTTCATTATCTGTTACAAAATTTTCAATAATAATACAAACTTGATATGATGAAATTTTCATATGTAACATCCACAAAATTTTTGAGAACAAGTGAATTAAATAGATGTAAGTAGTGTTACAGGACATTTTCCTTTGGTGCCCGTGGTTCTTGGTCATGCCACTTCGAAGAATGAAGAGGTAGACCAGGCAGAGTGGTGGGCAACAAAGCAAGGTCTATTGAGTGATAGTACAAAGCTCCCAAAGAGGGAGGGGACCTGAGAAGGTTGCCAGGAGGATTCCTTTTTTTAAAAATTTTTTATTGTTATGTTAATCACCATACATTACATCATTAGTTTTAGATGTAGTGTTCCATGATTCATTGTTTGGGTATAACACCCAGTGCTCCATGCAGAACGTGCCCTCTTTAATACCCATCACTAGGCTAACCCATCCTCCCACCC
>NC_138379.1:63119861-63144054 GCF_054177405.1 Leptonychotes weddellii
TGCCCCATCCCTCCCACCCCACCCCCCACTCCAGCAACCCTCAGTTTGTTTCCTGAGATTAAGAATTCCAGGAGGACTCCTTTTATCCTGGTTTCAAGTTTGTCTGATAGATAATTCAAATACCTTCCCAGATTCCTCTGATTAGCCGCCTCTGTGTGTCCCATGTTCCTTTAGAACTGGACTTTTCTTGAACCATCCATGCTTTCCTATCCTGTAATGGCTGCAGATTGAAGGTGAGGACTTGGGGTGGGAAAGGTGGGGATCAAGAGGACAACCGAGAAAGGGAGACAGAGACAGATATATACAAAAGGACAGAAAGAGGCAAACTGGCAGAGAGCTGGAAATTAACAAAGATGAGAAAGCGACAGCAACAGTAGAGGAAGGGAGGTAGGCACAGGATAAAGGAGGACAGGGACAATGAGAAAGCAGGAAAAGTGCTAAAGAGTAAGAAGAGGTATGTGTGGGGAGGGGACAAAAATAAAGTGAGAGGGGGCAAGGAAGGGAAGGGAGGATGGAGACGGGAGATGGAGGAAGGGAGGAGACCAATAAGAGGGAGAGAAGCCAAATTCTTCCCATGCCACCCATCCAGCAGGCAGCCTGGGAGCAGCCCAGGACTGGAGGGAAGTGCACTTGCCAGTGAGATCTGTCTCCTCCTGATGGGCTGACGCCCAGGAAGCAGAGCTGAGCTGTGCTGTGCTGAGAGTGTCCCTCATTAATATCAGAGGCCCCAGACAGCCCTAATGGCTCCTGAGCCTGCAGGCTGCAAAGGGACTGGCAAGCTAACATTGAAGGTTGAGCACATGCCAGGTTGTGCTCATCATAGAGATGGCATTGCCCGGGGCCATCCTGGGGGCCGACGCCAGGCCAGGGACTAGAGACTGCTGAGTCATCTGGAGGGCAAGGAGTAGTTTGGTTGGGGTGATGGAAACATGATGAGTCCAGTTCCTTCCCCTGGGCCAGACCAGGATGATTAAGGAGCCCCCGTGAGTATAGCTCATGGTCAGAGAAGCAGCTTATGGCAGCTGTGTTATTTAGGAAACAGTCAGTCCTTTGGGTTCATTTGGTCAGTCAACAGACACTGAACCTTGCCTGGATCCCACCTGTCCTCAAAAAGCTCACAGTCTACTCACTAGGAGATGACCAACGAAATTACTACTAAGACTGAAATATGTCCCATAAGAGAGAAATCCTATAGCTCCTTTTAAATGTCAGGGCTCAAGAGAGATTTATTAAATCAATGAAGGAATGAAGGAATGAATGAATGTTCAACCCATGTATCTAGTATCATGGAGGAAGAAGGGTTATTTATAGACTATTTGCACAGGGATTGAACACATGGTAGACTAGATGTCCAATTCAGTTTTATTAAATGAATGGCTGATTACATTTCACTGCAAAGGAAAATGCAATACTTTCCAGAAAAGTAGCACTCTGAATTATTGTTCTCACTGGCATTTTAATGCAAACTTGTTCATGTTCTTTTTTGCTAATATCTGTAAATCACATTACCTCCATTCTGTGAGGTGGGCAGGGCTAGAACTGAAGGCCCGACAGGCTGAGTGTTGTGCCCAGCTGAACTACTAAAGCCACATCTGGAATGTGG
This sequence comes from Leptonychotes weddellii, assembly GCF_054177405.1. Lineage (NCBI taxonomy): Eukaryota > Metazoa > Chordata > Mammalia > Carnivora > Phocidae > Leptonychotes > Leptonychotes weddellii. The sequence continues at coordinate 63,121,465 of NC_138379.1, forward strand.
GCTCTTGACAGCTAATCCAGTTCTCATTCGGTTGCTCCATGTGGCCATCCTCACGCCCAGTAATGGCTAATGGAGGGGGCCTCTGAGGCAGGTGGGGTTTGGGGGAAGGACTGATGGTGGTAGAGGTGGGAACTCTATGCTGGGACTAATGTAGTAGCTTGATATAAATTATTTCATTTAACTCTGACAACGACCTTATGAGGTGGGAATTATTATCCTCATTTTAGAGAGAAGGAAATCGAGGCTCAGAAAAATTGAGTAACTTGTCCAAGGTCAGAGCTGGGATTCAAATCAGATCTGCTGCACTTCAGTGCTCACATTTTTTTCCCAGTGCCTCATGGTTACTTGAGGTAATTTTGGAGAGAGAAGAACAAAGTGGAAACATGAAGTTTCAGAGACTCTTCCAGCAAGCCACGATATGCTCTGGGGCAGGATGGGAGTGGAAGGGTGGAAACTGCATCTCCAGGGCTCAGGGGCACTTCAAGATTTCTTCCCTGTTGGGTGAACACACTGGATTTTATCTGGCTTCTTTTCCAGAGATAGAAAGAGTGAAAAGTTCCCATTAGTCGGGTGGTTGGGCTCCCAAGTAAATTCAGGGACAAACCAACTGGTCAAGGTTAGGTGGGACAGAGTAGGGGAGAGGTTCTGAGGGGAAAGAAAACAATTAGCCTGTAATTCTCTGAGGTAGATTTCTACCTCATGCCTGCCTCCGGCTTGGGTCATTTCAGGGTGTGTAGGATGACCCAGCCTCTCAGGTCAATCTTCTCCCTTTCATTCCATCTGCCTCAGCAACCATTCCCATGACCCACCCCATGACACTGCTGCTCCCAAGAACAACTCGACTTCTGACATCTTAAATGGCTTTCTTATAGCCTCCTTCCCGCTGCCATTTGAAAGCTTACGGAAGCCTCCAGAGACTGGAGACTAGACCTGATCTCTCTGCTGTGCGCATTACTAGTCGGCGCTTTTCCAGGGGCAAGTGATAGGAGCCCATGTTCAACTTGCTTAAAGAAAAAAGGAGTTCTGTTGGTGTTTGTTTGTTTGTTTTTGACTGTCCTAAATTGTTTATTAGGTAAGAATTTTACAAACATCTCTCTGACAACCTTCACTCTCTGGTCTAATATGGTGAAACTCTGACTCTGTATCCATCTCATACACTGGTTTTTCTGCTCCTATACCTGGCCTGTTGCTGGAGAAAATGATGCAACAATGCAGGTTGGCATTTCTGCAAATTCATGATTTCTCATCTCTGCTGGAGCCTCAGTGCAACCAGATAATCTTTCTATTTGTCCCTGAATAACTCCTTCTCTCATTCATGCAATAACATTGGATTTACACATTAGAAGGCTTGCTCTGAAACCTGATAGTTTGAAGGTGGGCAGACAGAAATCAGTGATACCTACTCTGATTTGGAACCAATAAATACGTCGTGTTCTCAGAAAGCCCCTTGGGCCTCCTTAGTAGCTTATGTGATACAATCTAACACATTGATTAGTTTGGGATGCAGACCCTGGCCCCTCCCCTACTATCAGCCTTAGCTTCTTGCCCGCCTGTCTTCCTACTTTCTGACCCATGAAGTCTCAGCTCATTTCCCAACTGGCCCATCCTTTTCATGCTTCCGAGGCTTTGCTTACACTCTTGTCCCTGCCTGAATGCTCTTCTCACTTTCTTCCACTAGTAAATTCTTGTTCGTATTTAAAGGCTCAGCTCAAGTGTCATTTCCTTCAGGAAGCCTAACCCCTTTGCAAGACGGGGTGCCCCTCCATCATGTTTCTGTGACATTCTGTGTGTGTCTCTATCACAGCACTGAACTCTATCTTGCTGACGTTATCTGTTTTTCCCCCACCAGTTGGTCTGTTCTGGGAAGGCAAAGGCTAGGTCTAGTTCATTTGTGCTCCTCTGGGTCTGGCACATGGAAGCGAATTGAATTGATCTGAACTGACCTCTGATCCATTAAGCTTTTCTAGCCACCTCTCTCTGGAAGCTTTACTAGGCACCATTTTTCTTGCATGCCCTTAAGAGCTGCAGCCTTCACTCCAAGAGAGTAAAGTGCATAAACCACAGAGCAGATGTCCTATAGAGCTATTAGGCAAACCGCTCATTGGTTTCCTGGTACACCTCTTCATTACAGCTCCCAGTGTACAGTCTGAGAGGTAGACCTCTCCCAGCATTCAGATTCACGCCTCCCCTCCATCATCACCGACTCCCCAAATTTGAGGGACTCTTCTATTAGGATGAATGATTTCCCAAGATGGTACTTGTTCCTGATATAAAATTGGCCCCCGGCCAACAGTTGCCCATACATGCTTGGCTAGGTCTAAGCCCACAAGTAGGTGTGACTTAACTTTTCAAAGCAGGGGACTCACTTTCACTAGAAGTTCGTTTGAGCATAATTTTGAAAAATCAGAAATTGTTTTCCTTGGAGAGCCTCGGTTGATGAGTACTATGCCCCACCAAGTGTGAGTCTCTGACCTGATGCGATTGTTCTTGAAACCCGGGCCACCAGGATGTGTGAAAAGAGAGGGAGAGAGGCGGCTTCTCTCTGTAGACCTTTGAGTCACAGGATGGCTGGTGGTTTCTTGTGTCCAAAGAGGAGAGAGGCCATCGCTCACAGGAATTTGCATTATTTAGCATTAAGTATCCCTCACATAGTTCTGTTGAACAGTCTAGGAAAAAAAAAAAAAAAGAAATGAGTTTCCAAGAACAGTTCAGTGTTCTCATTAGGAGGGGATAAAAGGGTAGTGCTGTAGGGCCCAAGTCTGGCAGGTTTGAGCTTAGCTTCTGGCCTGCCCCTGAGTCCGGAAGAGAGAAAGTAAGGGAGCTGCCACAAGGAGTGGTGTGGCAGGGAGGAGAGAGCAGGGCATTTGAAGTCAGCAGATGGGATCCAGACCCAGCCTTGATACCAGGGATGCTCATTTATTTTTATTTATTATTTTTTAAGATTTTATTTATTTGAGAGAGAGAGAACGCATGCTCACGTGCAAGAGCAGGGGGAGGGGCGGAGGGAGAGGGAGAAGCAGGCTCCCTGCTGAGCAGGGAGCCCTATACAGGGCTCGGGGCTCAATCCCAAGACCCAGAGATCATGACCTGAGCCGGAGGCAGCTGCTTAACTGACTGAGCCACCCAGGCGCCCCCGGAAGGTTATTTAGTACAAATTTCCTCATTCCACAATGGGGACACTAATGTGTGGTCCATGCTTCCTACCTGAGCCACTTGCCTACGTTTAGTTAATCACCGCACGTGAGGCTAGAATCAGTTGATACTGGGTGCTCACGTCCAACTGTGATGGTTAATTTTCTGTGTCAACTTGACTAGACTCTGGTGCCCACTTGTTGGGTCAGACACTAGTCTAAGTGCTGCCGGGGAAGTATTTGTGAATGTGCTTACCATTTATAATCGGTTGACTTTAAGTAAAGCTGATCACTCTCCAAGATGTGTGTGGGTGGGCCTCATCTAATGAGCTGAGGGCCTTAAGAGCAAAGACTGAGGTTTTCTGAAAAAAAAAGCAGGTTTGCCTCCAGATGTGAACCTAGAAATCCTGCTTGAGTTTCCAGCCGAGAGCCTGCTGCACGGAGTTCATACCTGCCAGTCTCTACATCGTGTGAGCCTGTCCCATAAACTCAATCACACACGTTCTCTCTATAGAGGTCCTCTTTGCTGTTTTTCTGGATGAACACATTGACCAACCAGGGTCCCAATCTCATCTGCACTGTGTACTAATCTGTGATCTTAGACACATCTCTTGACCTCCCTGATTCTCAATATCTTGTTCTGTAAAATAGAGATTAAAAAAAATATGTATGTAAAAAAAACTCCTTTTCTTCCCTTTGTACATAACTCCCCTGCCGACTTCCCAGTGCCACGAGGGAGGATCTGAAGGGTAAAGCATCAGAGAGTGTGCAGACTCGTTGTCATCTCCCACTGTGAGGCCTGCCTGTCCTGTCTTGTCCTGACCTGTTCTTCTGCCTGTGGCCCCCCCAGCCTGTCCACTGTGCTCCAGTGGACGCTGGGACAGTGACTCTTCAGTCCCAGCCCTCAACAGAACCAGAAGCATCTGGTAGCCTTCTTTCCACTGCCCAAGGCAGCTTCCAACCAGGGCAGCCCTTTCTGGTTCAGTAGCCCTTCTGTCTTTGAAGTCCACACATTTGGACCTTACCAGCCTCCCCCATTCTTAGGGGCATTGTCTCCTTCCCTTAGACCCTCTCCCATGCTATCTGAGTCTCTTCAACCCTTTTCTCTACCATTGTCTTTGTCGACTTCAGCTGATGATCCATCTAAACACAATACCCACAGAAAAGGACATAAAACATAAACACACAACTTATCAAATAATAAACACAAATGGGCAAGTTCACAAATAATGATAGGCAACCACCTGTATTACCATTATCCAGGTCAAGAAATAGAACATTGCCAGAGCCCCAGGGGTCCCTCTCGGGCCACAACCCCCTCCCTCACCCAGAGCTATCCATGATCTTGACTTCTACGTAACTGTTTTCTTGCATTTCTTTGTGTGTGTTTTTTAAAAAGATTTTATTTATTTATTTGAGAGAGACGGGGGCAGGTGGGGCAGAAGGAGAGGGAGAAACAGACTCCCCACTGAGCAGGGAGCCAGATGCAGGGCTTGATCCCAGGACCCTGGGACCATGACCTGAGCTGAAGGCAGATGCTTAAATGACTGAATCACCCAGCTGCCCTTCTTTGTGGTTTTAAGGCCTATTTATGCATTCCTGAACCCCCTAGTTTCATTGTGCTTGTATATAAATGGAATTATATTTCTGTGAATTTTACCTGTCATGTCTGTATATGTGATTTGTATTATGTGCGTCTATTTGTGTCATTTCTTTAGCTCAGTGTTGTGTTTGTAAGATCCATCCACGGGGTTGCAAAGTGTAATCCATTCATTTCCAATGCTGCGTCATTTTCTTCTATACCAGGGATTGGCAAACTATGGCCTCCAGGCCAAATCCAGCCAGTGACAGGTTCTGTAGGGCCCATGAGCTGAGAATGCTTTTTACATTTATAAAGTTGTAAAATAAAAAAAATACAACAAAACCAAAATTACAAGATAGAGACCAGCAGAGCCTAAATCATTTGCTCTCTGGCCCTTCATGGGAAAGGTTTTCTGACCTGGCTTTCTTTGAATATACTGTAATTTACTTTTCTGTTACATTCTTGATGGGTATTTGAATGGTCTGCAGGTTTTTGGCTCCTGAAAATGCTGCTATGGACATTCTTGTACATATTTTCATGTGCACATATGTGTGTGTTTCTCTAGGGCATGTAACTAGGAATAAAAATATACATATAGTCAAGTTGAGCAGATCACCCCAAACAGTTTTCCAAATTGGTTGTACCACTTATATTCCCAAAAGCAGTGTGTGAGAATTCTACTTGTTCTATATCCTCAACAACACTTAATAATATCAACTTTTAAAATTTTTGCCTGTACATGAGTGTGTAGTGTTATATCATTGTTGTAACTAGTATTTCCCTGTAATGAAGTTTATTAGATATTTTTTTTTCTTTTGGCAAAGTGTTGGTTCAGTTCATATATATATGTATATTCTTCTTTTGCCTTTTACATTAAAAACTTGAATATACCTGGAATTGATTTTTGTTTAACTTCTATGGGTAGCTAATTGTACCAGCAGCACTTATTAAAAAACTGTCCTTTGCCCGCCCCTATCAAGTGCTCGTACAATACAGAGTTCTCTTTCTGGACTCTATTTTATTGGTCTATTTATTGATCTGGACCCACGTATTGTTCTAAATATTATAACTTCATAACAATTCTTGCTTTTTGATAGTGCCAGTTTTTATAATTCTTCTTCAAGTGTATCTTGGCTGTTCTTTGCCCTTTTTGTCTTCATATAAACTTGAGAATGAACTTGTCAAATACTACTAAAATATCTGTTCGGATTTTGACTGGAATCGCATTGACTCTATAATTGATCTGGAAGAACTGACTCTTTTACAATATTGAGTCTTCCAGTCCACAAAGGTGGTAGGTATCTTAAGTCCCGTTAATGTTTCTCAGTAAGTTTTATAATTTTCCTCATTAAAATCTTATGCAACTTTTGTCCTATTTATTCCTAGGCATTTCATTTTTTTTTCTTTTAGAGAGAGAGAGAGTGTGAGGGGAGGAGTAGATGGAGAGGGAGAGAGAGAATATCAAGCAGGCTCCACACCCAGCGTGGAGCCTGAAGCAGGGCTCGATCCCAGGACCCTGGGATCATGACTTGAGCTGAAATCAAGAGTCAGACGCTTAACCAGCTGAGCCACCCTGGCACCCTGGCTCTTCCTATTTTTTGATGTGATTATAAAAGGTAGAGTCTGGGGATGCCTGGGTGGCTCAGTTGGTTAAGTGTCTGCCTTCAGCTCAGGTCATGATCCCAGGGAGCTGGGATCCAGGTCTGCGTTGGGCTCCTTGCTCAGGGGGCTCCTCTGCCTGCCATTCTCCCTGCTTGTGCTCTCTCTCTCTGACAAACAGATAAATAAAATCTTAAAATAAAAGGTAGAGTCTGTTTTCCACAGATACAGAAAATTTTTCTATGTAGTTCTGATTATCTGTAAAATGAAAAAGAGTCTTTTTTTTAAAAAAAGATTTTATTTATTCATTTATAGAGAGAGAGGCAGAGGGCGAGACAGAGAGAGAATCTCAAGCAGACTCCATGCTGAATGTGGAGCCCAGTGCGGGGCCTGATCCCATGACCCCAAGATCATGACCTGAGCCAATATCAAGAGTCAGACACTTAACTGACTGAGCCACCCAGGCGCCCTTGCCCTTCATATTTTTTGGATATGATTAGAAAAGGTAGAGTCTATCTGCCACAGATACAGAAAATTTTTCTATGTAGTTTTGATTATTTGTGAGGTGAAAAAACATCTTCAAAAAAAAGATTTTATTTCTTCATTTAGAAAGAGAGAGAGAGGCAGAGGGAGAGGCAGAGAGAGAATCTCAAGCAGACTCCGTGCTGAGCGCAGAGCCTGATGTGCGGCCTGATCCCAGGACCCATAATCCCTTGAGATTATGACCTGAGCCAAAACCAAAACCAAGAGTTGGCCGCTTAACCAACTGAGCCACCCAGGTGCCCTGAAAAAGTGTCTTTGATAAAGCCTATCTCTGCATTCACCTCACCCTTCCCTCATGTGCCTGGGTCAGTGATGGCTCACCAAGGACAGGGGATGCATTTTTCCTTTAAGGAAGGTACCGTTCTATGGACTAATAATAGCAATAACCAAAACTTGACCAGTACTTTGAAAAACATTTCCCACTTTATTATCTTATTTAATTCTTACAACCATCCTGAAAAGTAGGCATTTTAATTTCCAGTTAACTAGTGAGGCAACAGAAGCCCAGGGACATAAAAAAGATTATGCTCAAGTTCAGTTTGCTTCCTTCAGCTCAAGTTCAGGACTGTTGACTTCAGTCTGGTTCTCTTTCCCCGCCCATAATTGCCTTCCCTGTTGGCACCTTTGAAGATAGGGGTTTTGTAGTGTCTGCTCAGAGCAAAATTGGCAGAGCTAGAGAAGATAGAGTATGCCCAGGGGAAAAAGAGTCTACATGGATGGGCTGGATTTTGGATTTTCTATTTTCTATTAAACAGTGGATGCTATGTTCTCTTCTATGAAGAACCAGAATTCAACCAACAGATAGTAGTTCTCATTAAATTTGCTTTCATATAGGCTTTCAATTCAGTTAATTTTTTTCCAATAAGAAAATAATAATAATAATATTGGAAGAAACTTGAGGGCATATATTCATATTCCTGGTGCCTGTTGCAATGTTTTGGGGCAATAAATACTGTTGAATGAATACATTTTCCTCTTGTTTTTACAGTCTAGAACGCTTTCCTTTGGAAGCTCAATGTTTAATACCTTGAAGACCCACCAGGTGGTGGTCTAAGACTGCCTAGTGTAGGTCATACTTGCTGAGACAAGAGGGCACAGAGACAAGAAGCTGTGATGTTTAGTTTGAAAGAAGGAAAAGGGAGAGAGAGAAGAGAAAACACCTTTGTCTTGTCATTCTTTGCATTTACAGTTGAGCCACAGTACGAGACCTCCTGTGCTTTACTTAGGCATTCATGACTGCCTCACATCTGATGCATCTTCTAGCTCCTCCAAATCAGGGGCTCTCCTATTTTTCTTTGTACTCAATACAAAGGTCCAGCAAGTAGTAGGAACCTGGTAAATTCTCGTTGACCTGAGATGGCTAGCTCCATGTGCAAGTCTGACCCCCCCCCATAACTCTTCCCCGCATTAGGCTTCCTCCCTGTCCACTCCCTTTCTTGGTTGATGGCATCTGTTGCCCTCGTGCCAACCATGGCATCATGGTTGAATCCTTAGAGTCATCTGCTGCCGGCCATCCTTTCACGAGTCTCTGGTGGGCATTCAGTCTCATTCCCTACATAGGTTTCAAACCTATAGTTCTCTCCTCATCCCCCTTCCTTTTTCTTGCCACTCTTCCCTTTCAGGAGATAATCCCTCACCCCCCAACTCACAGAAAAAGTAAAAGACATCTTGTGGAGACTCCCTCAGCTTCCTACCTTGTGCCTTTGAACTTCCTCAGATTGCCATCTGTCCTCTGCTACTCTTCCCCATGAAGCTAGTCTTTGATTTAGGTCAAGGTGAATTCTATCCACCTCAACTCTTTAATTCTTTCATTTCATTTATTTACCCATTCTTCAGAAATTTAATTATTAAATTAATATTTAATTATTACAATGTGCGAGGTTCTGAGAATACAGTGGTGATTCAAACCAACAAGGTCTAGTAGGAGAGACAGCTGTTAATTGAATAACCAACCCGCTAGATGGAAGTGGGGTCAACATTTTCATGCTTCACTGAGATGTGCTAAGAAAATTTGGCTTTTCAGCAATGTCCACAATAGCCAAACTATAGAAAGAGCCCAGATGTCCATGCACAGATGAATGGATGAAGAAGATGTGGTATCTGTATACAATGGAATACTACTCAGCCATCAAAAAAATGAAATCTTGCCATTTGCAACGACATGGATGGAACTAGAGGGGATAATGCTAAGTGAAATAAGTCAATCGGAGAAAGACAATTATCATATGATCTCACTCATATGTGAAATTTAAGAATCAAAACAGAGGATCATAGGGGAAGAGAGGAAAAAATAAAACAAGACAAAATCAGAGAGGGAGACAAACCATAAGAGACTCTTAATCATAGAAAACAAACTGGGGGTTGCTGGAGGGGAGAGGGGTAGGTGGATGGGGTAACTGGGTGATGGACATTAAGGAGGGCATGTGATGTAATGAGCACTGAGTGTTATATAAAACTGATGAATTACTGACCTCTAAAAAAAAAAAAAAACCTTTGGAAAAAAAAAAGAGAATATGGCTTTTCAGTTCCTATGACTGATAGATCTTCCTCACAAGCCAGTTGTGGTACCTTAAGACTAAGGAATCAGATTGAATACACCCAAGCAGGCAACTTCCTCTGATAGGAGCACCTGCACTCCTAAGGACGGCCCCTGTTTGACCCCAAAAGAAGGGCTTTGCTGGGTACAGGGGCAGGAAGGCCCACCAAAAAGCTGGTGGGTTTGTTTCTCATGTCACACCATATTGTATCTGTGGTTCAGCTCTCCTCAGGGGCTGTGTGTGTTGGGGGGAGCAGAGGGAGACTGGCTGGGGGCAGAGTAGGTGTGTGGTACCTATGTCTACAACCAGAGTGAAGGATTCTGGGAACAAGCAGGCAGGCCCAGTGGATTTTCAGGCCAGGTCCATGCCCAGGGTTATTAAATCCCAGGTGTTACAACATGAGGATGACAGTCAAAATGGAGCTGAGCGAGTCAGTGACTTGAGGGGACTCAAGAGTGAGGAAGTTTTCAGCAGATGGTGGCAAAGCAAAGCCAGGTTGAAGGGCTTGAGCCGAAGGGTCAGAATCTGCTTCATGGCTCCCTAGTAACTGTCACTCATATCTGCAACTTCACCATTAGCTACTTCCCCTCCTATCTCAACATTTCATCAAATAGTTTACAGTGTGTAATTGAACGGTTGAGCTCTTTCTTGATCGTTCAGCTATTTTGTGTTTCTATGCGGGCTCCTTCCTTACACCTCCCTCCATAACCTGAATGCCTAAATTAAAATCCCATTCCTGGTATTTACTAGTTATAAGAATGTGGGCAATATTCTTAAATTTTCTGAGTCTTAGTTTTCTTATCCATAAAACTGGACATTGGTGTGTCTACCTTGTCAGATTATTGTGGACATGAAATTCACTGATGCATCTAGCAAAGTGCCTGGTCTGTAATAGGTGTGAAGTGTAGATGTAAATTCTCTCTTTCTTCTGTTCATATTTCATCTCCACTGATTAGACAAGACAAACACCTGTGGAAAGGCAGGGTCTGGTAGTCCCTGTACCCAGTGCCTAGCAAAATCTTTGCCCCAGAAGAAGGGATGCTTGGTGTCTGTGAAGCTAGGAACTAACAAGGGAGGGAGAAAGGAGACAAAACTGGGTGAATCAATTTTTCCCAGCTGTGGTAGCCCGCTTCCAAGATGGCTCCAATGATCCCTGCCTACTGGTCTGCACACACGTTGGTCTATGTGACCAATAGCATATGGCAAAAGTGATTGTATGTCACCACAAAGATTAAGTTAACAAAAGACTTGGGCTTCTATTTTGGGTGTCTTCCCCCTCTCTCTCTTTAATCTCTCTGGGCAAAGCTAGCTGCCATGTTGTGAGCTACCCTATGAAGAGGCCTGTGTGGCAAGGAACTGAAGTTGCCAGCCAATAGCTAGTAAAGACCTGAGGTGTGCCAACAACCATGAGACTGAGCTTGGAAGAAGAATCTTCAGCCCCAGCCAATCGGAGAGATGATAGCAGCCCTGGCTGTCAATTAATTTGACTGCCGTCTTAGAACTATCCAGAACCACCCAGCTCAACTGCTTTCCAGATTCCTGACAATGGGAAACTGTGAGATAATAAATGTTCGTTGTCTTGGGTTGCTAAGTTCTGGAGTAATTCGTTCTAAAGTAATAGGTAACTAATACAGATTATGGTTCTTGGAGGTGGGGTGCTACTGTAACGAAAATCTCAATGTGGGAATGTCTTTGGAAGCTGGCTATAGGGTTTTGAAGAGAATGTTAGTGAAAGCTTTAGGTGCCCACGGCTCACAGAATTTTGGACTTTGAGAAGGTCGTAAGTGAGGCTTAAAGGAGAGTAAGGAAAATCTTACTGGAAACTTGAAGAAAGGCCATCCTTACGCAATGGCAGAAATGATAAGTAACACCATCGCCTGCAGCAATAGTAGAAAGTAGAGAATATACTGAATGCAGTAGGGTATCTACTTGATGGGATTTCCAAGTGAAGAGTTGAAGATAACTCCTGATTTTTCCCCATGGCTTGTTGTAAAGTGTGAGAAGAGAGGGATAACCCAGTGGAAGGACCGTGAAGCAAAAGGAAGCCAGCACTTGATTGTTTTGAATATTCGCAGCCTCTCCAGATGGCAAATGGTGCTAAAATTAATAACTGGCTTTCGAGCAAAGATCAAATCCAGGGCGCTGCCAGGAAAACCTGAAGATGAAGTGTGACTGTCAAACCTTTTGTTGAGATCTTAGAAATATCAAAGACAGTGGTTCTGAGTACCCCGAATTGCCATCTCTAGCCCAGACTCTGACCTCTGGACCCCGGTTCTCAGACCCACCGGGCATCCACAGGTGCCTCGAAGTTTGCATGTCCCCGCTGAGCTCAGCATCATGTCCACCCACACCTGGGACTCCTCTCGGGCTTCCAAAATACAAACCACTACAAAAATACAGACTTGATTGGGTTTTTCCACAGCTCACCACTCTCTACTGATGCTCTTCTGTAAAATTCCTTATTTTGGCTCTTAACACTCATTCCTTCTTCACACATGCTGCATATCATCCATAAAGGACGCCTTGTATTCCTCACACTTATGCTTTCTGTCCCCTCTCAACTCCATGCTGCTGTTACCTCTCACTAAAATTCTTCCCTTCCCCTTCCCTCTGCTGGCATTCTTGCACCCTTCCTTTGGGCTCTCCCAAGTTCCCAAGACTAGGTGAGATATCCCTGCTATGTGTTCCTGTGGTGTGGGCAATGGAGAACAAAAGGTGAGGGGCAATGGGAGAGACAGTGCTTTGAGAAGACAGAGCCCTGGTCATTAGGAAGAGCCACTGTGCAGAACGTCTATGGTTCAGATTTACCTTGAGACCCAACTCTGTGACTATTGAAAGGAACATCTTGGTCAGGGCCCAAGGCAGCTGAGTCAGGGCCCAAGGTGTGTCCTAAGCATCCCGTGGATCACCGGCCATATCGATCCTAAGGGACAATGACAAAGCCTGAGACTACTCTGCCTTTATACTTTCCATAAATAGGCTGCTTTGCTTTTTTAAAGAGCCTGCATTAAGAGGGGTTGATTCCATTGGCCCCCGAATGTGGCATCACAATAGCATCTTTGACTATCAGAGCTCAGTCCTTCCGGGAGAAGAGCCAACAAGAACACGGCAGCCCTAACCCTGACCTGGAGGGCAGGAATTGCTTGCTCAGCCACTGGCTTATGTGCGGCCCCAGATAATTCATGCTTCCTCCCTTGGTAGTCCTTTATTCACCTGTAAAATGGGTATAATAGTTTTTACCTACCTCAGAGGTGTGTCGGGAGGTATAATTAATGGTGGTTAGAATACTTTGAGAGGGACAGATGAAAGGTCTTATATATGTACACATGATTATTATGACTAATGATATTTTTCTTCTTGGAACACACTGGGAGACAGCCCTCTTAATTTGAGCTGCGTCTCAGCTCCCCGTTCAGATAAGAGACAGTACAGCCTCCGGGCTGACCACGCAGCAAACCTTTAATCCTTTGGAAATCTACAGACATCCTAAAAGTGATTTGAATCTTTCTCTTATCCACCCTCTTTTGACACTCCTTCAACATGACCTGACTTGAAAAGTGGCAGTTTTAGGTATCGTGAATAACCTGTTTAATCCAAATCATTTCACCAAGTGTAAAGGAAGGAGAGAAAAATGCTCCTTGTTGTTAGTATGCACTGATTAACCCAGCATGGGCTCAAGCTTTTCCCAGACTGCAGAGAAAACCCAGACATCTGTGTGCCAACAAGGGACCAATTTTCCAAGGTGGGAACCAAAGGGACTTATGAGGGTGCCAGCGCTAAGATCTTGTTGGGTCCTGGGGTTTCTGGGATTTGGGACCCCTGCGAGAAGGGACTTGCTTTGTGGCTCCCACCCAGCCCCTCCAGCCCCATCTTGCCGAGCACGATGTTTAGTGCAGCCTGCAATGAGTGATGGCCCAAAATGTACCTGCAGAAAGGAAGAAAACTCATTCGTCTTGGAGCAAACTAATAGTTGTAATCATAGGAGAAAAACAGCTTTAGATTGGGAATTAAATCAAGCTCAGTCCTCCTGAGTTTATGGCTTTTTGCAGTAAGCACCGTTTCTATGTATTATTGTTACTTGCCAGATGAAGGTACGAGGATACAAATCTTCCTCCATGAAATTTATGGGCCTCGAGGCTGTCATCTCAGCCCTGGCACCCCTTTGCTCCTCTTGAAGTGAAGAGGCTGGTTTTAGGTGGCAGGTTTTATCTATCTTCCTGATGAGCTGTGAAGACAACTTCACAGCGGGTATAATATGGGTATTGACGACAGTTTTCCCCTCAACAGTCTGAGCTGATCTTGCCCCAGTACCTGAAGAAAAAAATTCCGGATGGCTAAAGGATGTCCTGAGCTTGCCATGCCCATGAGAAAATGGGCTCTCAGCCTTCCCCAAGGGGTAGTGTGATGTGGGAAGTGGGGTGGGCCAAGTTGGAGTTTCAAATTCCCTGCTTCTTACTTGGTAGATTTACCTGAATTAGAGACCGAACTTCTGTTTTCTTCTCTGTAAAATTAAGCTTGCCTCTCTGGGTTGTTGTCATGATTAAATGAATATATGCAGGGTATTTAGCAAGGAGATGGACACACAGGAGGTGCTCAGTAAGGACTGATGTGCTTCCTTTCCTCCTTCAGCCGCAGCGGGGACGTGTTCTGTATGTCGACCCAGAAAGAGCCAACTGTAAAGGCGGGTGGCAGCCATGTCATGCAGCAAGTAAGAGCCAGAAAGCTGGGTTTCAGTCCTTGCTCTGTTTCTTACTCATTGTGTGGCTTTATGCAGGTCACCTAACCCCTCTGGGCCTCAATTTCCCCATTTTAATAGAAGTGTTGATAATAGTATCTCAGACCAAAGCATTTCTTTGCTTGCCATTGCTTTGATACTTATATATGATGGTTTGAGCTTCATGTCTGGGCCAACCAAGTCTTCCAATCTTTTGCTCCCCTGTTTCTGCTCTGCCCTGAGTGATCCTTGCACTCTGTCAGGATTGGTGAGCTTGGGATGGTGGCCATGAGCCCCCTGGTTGTGGCACTGTGACCCGTTCCACATATGATGGTGGTTACCAGCGTGGGATCTGGGTCAGTTACACCCCCACTGAGTCTGGGTTCTCTTACTTACAGTTGGTGACCTTAGGAAATGACTTTATCTCTGAATCCTCATTTCCTCATCTATAAAAAGGGACTAATGATATATGTGCTTCAAGGGATTGCAGCGAACTTTAATATCGGCTAATAGTTATTGAGCATTTAACCTGTGCTGGGCATATGTTAAGTGCTGCAGGTGAGTTTCCTCATCTAGTTCCCACAACTCTGTGAGACTGATACTATTATCATTCCCATTTTACAGATGAGAAAACTGAGGCTTGGAGAATAATCAGTCGTGTTTAAGGTCACATAGCTATTATGTAACAAAAATGGATCAACACCCACATCTTTCTCATTCCAGAGGTAACCTCTTAGCCAGATAATGAGAAACTGAGAGTATAGTTGGTGCTCAAAATAAGCTACTTACTGTGATTAATATATAGAGTTTGGTGAGATCGATAATTCTTTAGCTTTCGGGGATGACCCAATGACCTGAGGATGGAAGCCAGAGACTCGCCTCAATGCCTGCCACTCTCTCTTGCTGTATCTGCTCTCCTAGTGATTGTTCTACTCTCTCTGGAAAGGGAGAAGGCCATCCTACAGCGACATAGCTGCTTCCTTGTCAAGATTGCACCTGGCTAGCTCACTGAAGGCTGAATAAAAGAAGTAAACGAGTAGAGCAAAATGGTTCATTGATCAGACCCTACCGGAGAGGTGATTGTGTGGTGTTGGGCTGGAAGTGATAGAGGTAGAGTTCAGTCTATGGCTAATATTGGGTCTTCCACTCACTGCCTATGGAATGAGGTTGGGCCTAATGAATGTTTGTAAAGGGTCTTTGAAACTTCTGAGATAAAAGGCCATGCCCTATTTTTCAAGGAGCTTTGCTAGTTCTCATTGATCTATTTGTCTGCTGTTGGGGATAGAGGGCAATTAAATCATCTGTGAACATCAAAGACATGTTACACCACCCTGCATCCTCACCACCTTCATGCCTGTGTATAATGGGAGCCCTATAAATGTTTGTTTTCATTAATGAACATGGGGCTCATCTGGCTTTCCTTACTGGCTCTGGTTTTCTTCCCCATTAATTGGGGATGTCATTGTGAGGTGCCATGAACATTTATGTGGGGAGTGCAGGAGGGATGGGGGTTAGCAAAAGAGAGAGGAATGGAGCATTCTTCTTTTCCTCTTTTGCATGCCAGGGTGAGGCTCTCCATTGCTCTTAGTTTGCCTGAGTTGTCAGGCCACCTGGCATTTTCACCTTGCAGGATTTTGGATAAGATGCTATCTGTGGTCAGTCAAGTGAGGTGGCCGGGCTGGTTGGGCATACTGATGTGGGACTATAGGGGATCTGGGCCTGCTTGGGGAGACTATGAAATCGTTTCTGAATCTTCCCCAGAAGGTCTACACCACCAGCCAACCTGATAAACTATTCATGCAAAGGACATCCTAGTGTGGTGGGCAGAGTCCCAGATTTAATTAATTAATTAATTAATTAATTACATTCAAAGGTGCATTTTTATTTAGACTGGAAGAAATCACAACAGATTACAAATTTTGTAAAAACTGTCGAATTTCACACACATCACAAAATCCATGAAAAAGAATGTATTCTTTATTAAAACCACATACTAGCATAAATAAATCTGAAAACTTAGATCCAATTGGCCACTTCCTGGGAAAAACACAACCTACCACAATGGACGCAACATGAAATAGAGGGCTTAGTAGCCCCCTAACAATTAAGGGGATTGAATTTGTAACTTAAAAACTCCCAGAAAGGAAGCTCCAGGCCAGATGACTTCACAGGAGAATTCCACCAAATTTTCAGAGAAAATTAACACCAATTTTACACACCTCTTCCAGGAAAAAGAAGAGGGAGAAGCATTTACCAGTTCATTTCATGAAGTTGGTGTTACCCTGATACCAAAACCAGAGACAGTACCAAAAAAATAAAAGGAAGAAAACTACAGACCGATAACCCTCACAAACATAGATGCAAAAATCTTTAACAAAATGTTAGCAAGTAGAATTCAGCAATACATAAAAAAGGTTTATACACCATGACCAAGTGGAGTACTTCACGGACACAAGTCTGGGTCAACATTCAAAAGTCAACCAATGTAATCAACCATCCAGAGTCCCAGATTTTAAATCTGAAGACGTGGGTGTAAATAATGGCTCAGCGAATTGCAAAGCTGTGTGTAAACTGACCACCTTTCCAAATCTTGCTTTCTTCACTCAGTGACGTGGGTATGTTCATCTCTGTCTGTTTCCACGTGTGGTTTGGGGGATCAACGGGATAATGAATGTGAATGGCAAGGGGATGTTGGGGAAGGGATTTGCAAATGGTGTCAGGAGAGGTTTAGAGGACTCACCAACATGCCAGTGCATGTCTACATTTTAATAATGTTTTCTGGAGAAAATACTCTTCGTTGTCCAGTGCAGGGTAACTCCACTTTTGGTGACTCTCAAGTCACATAGGCAAGAAGCCAGTGCCTAGAATAACGCGGTGTATGGCAGCCGCTCAGACATTGGTTGATGGTGTGTAATGGAATGGGAGATGTAGATGCCTTCCTGGTGTCATGGGAGTATTTATTTACTGGGCTCAAAAGCATACCTTGAAGTGTAGGAACTCAGATCCATTAAAAATAAACACAGGAAGCTCTAGGTTGCTCAACAGAGAATTTAAAAGATACTACATTATGTCTTACAGATTACAAACCCAGTACTGTTCGTAGTAATTTCTTTTCTTTTTTTTTTTTTAAAGATTTTATTTATTTATTTGACAGAGAGACAGCGAGAGAGGGAACACAAGCAGGGGGAGTGGGAGAGGGAGAAGCAGGCTTCCCGCTGAGCAGGGCGCCCGATGCGGGGCTCGATCCCAGGACCCTGGGATCATGACCTGAGCCGAAGGCAGACGCCTAACGACTGAGCCACCCAGGCGCCCCTGTTCGTAGTAATTTCAAAAGAAATGAGTGGGTCAGTAATTAAACTATTATCTCCCAGTTTCAAATGTGCTCTGCTATCTAGGAGTCCCCTACTTATCTGCGGTTTTGATCTCCACTGTTTCAGTTACCCCAGGCCAAGCATGTTCAGGAAGCTGACATATCGTCAGAAGGTCAGTAGATGTCTCAAGCTAGGTCACAAGGCCTATGTCATTCACCTCATTTCATCTCCTCACATGGGCATTTTATCATCTCACATCATCCCAGGAAGAAAGGTGAGTACAATACACGAAGGTATTTTGAGAAAGAGAGTGAGAATATATTCACATTACTTTTGTTACAGTGTATTGTTATAATTGTTCTATTTTATTATTAGCTATTGTTAATCTCTTACTGTGCCTAATTTATAAATTAAACTTTATCATTGGTATGTATGTACAGGAAAAAACAGTAGATAGAGTTTGGTACTACTTGCCATTTCAGACATCCACTGGGTGTCTTGGAACGTATCCCCCATGGACAAGGGAGCACTGTGGGGCCCGGGGTTCTGCAAATCACCTTTCTCCTTTGCCGGCTGTTCCTGGGTAGCACCAGTAAGTAATGCTAGAGGAAGTCTGGAAGAGGAAAAAACGGACATGGACATGGCCCTGTCCTTTTGCTTCTAGTGCCTCTCAGCATGACCCCAGCAACATTTCTTCACCATGGCGGGGCCAAGTTAGTCCAATAGCAGCAAGGTGAGTCCAACTGGCAGTTCCCCAACATTTGTAGAATCAGCTTCGTGGCACCACTCTTCCCTGCCTGACACAGGCCAACAGCTCCAACAGGAGGTTAGTTCCTCCTCCTCCGGGGTCTGGACCCCAGTCCCATCAGGCCTCTCCTCCCAAGCTTCTAGGTATGACTCATTCCAACCACTTCCCTTTGCTTCCCCAGGCCTAGGGGTGGGAACTGCTTCCTGCACTTGTTACCTCAGTGATAGCTTAGACTTTTCTTTTTGCCTTTTCAGTTTTTCCAAGCCCAGCAAACCATTCTTTACAGTAAATTCTCTATCACCAAATCTAAATTCTCTCTCTCTCACCAAATAACTGCTGTGGTAGTTGGTGTGGTACGGACTGCACTCTGACAGGGACCCTGAGTCTTGGAAACTCCTGAGGGCTTTGATGAGAAGTCTCTCCCTTTGTAGGGGCTGGTGGGTCCTCTTTGGGTGGCCACCTTTCTGGAAGGTAGGCACGGGGCGCAGGAGCAGTTAGAGATATGAAGAGGCACTGCTTGTTCCAAAACATTCGGAGCGGTCTAGGAGGCATATCTTCAGTGGAGGATGGAACTATAAATCTCTCTTTCCTGGTGTTGGGCACTTTTTCTCTTGGATTTTTCAAATAAAAATCTGGAAGAGACTTTAAGGACCATTTAGCTCAATCTCTTCATTTTATAGGTGAAGAAACTAAGAGAAGTTGATATTTGCTTGAGTTCAGTTAATTAAAGCCATTGTCTGGACTGGAACTCTTATCTCTGATGCTAATCCCCTGCATTTGTCACTACATTATGCCATACTTAGAAACTCACCTTGGCCAGTTCCAAATCAGATGGGTCTCAGGCACATGTGGGCTATCCAGGGTAGTTGTGCTTTCTGGGGTAATTTCGCATAGGATGGCTCTTCAGGGCTACACTGTGACGTGGGCCTTGTATTCTTTCTGGAAGCCTCACATCTTAGATGCCACAGAGAAATGGTATTATGACAGGAGGAAAAATAAGTTTCCTTTGCTGGTTTCTTGCCTTGTAAATGTTGAAGTCCCCAAGCCTCAGGCTTTGAACCTGTTCTTTAGCTATACTCACTTTTTAGGTGATCTTGCCTAGTTCTGACTTTAAATTCATTCTGCGTTCCAGATTTATGTCTTTAATGCTGGCCTTTACACTACTTTCCAGACACATAACCAACTGCCTATGTATCCTCTGCCCAGGGACGCCAGTAGGAAACTCAGACTTGCCATGCCTGAAACCAAACTTTTCATCCTCCCCCCAACCCCACCACTTCCCTCAGTGTTCTCCAGCCTGTAAATGGTACCACAACTCACTTTGCTGCTCATGTCAAAAAGTCTTGATTTTTCTCTTTCCTTCACTTCTACATATAATTCTTCTGCAAACTCTCTGGGTTCTACCTTCAAAATGTATTCAGGGGTGCCTGGGTGGCTCGGTCGGTTAAGCATCTGACTCTTGATTTCAGCTCAGGTCATGATCTCGGGGTTGTGGGATTGAGTCCTGTGTTGGGCTCTGTGCTCAGTGGGGAGTCTGCTTGGGATTCTTTCTCCTTCTTCCTCTGCCCCTCCCCCTGCTCATGCACACTCTCTCTCTAAAATAAAAAAATAAATCTTTAAATATATATATACATATATATTTACATATATAAATTACATTACACATATACACATATTTACATATACAAATTTACAATGTATATTTATATATATACATGTATATTCGGAATCTAACGTCTTCTCACTTCCTCAGTTGCTTTACCTTACCCTTACCCAGACTACTTTACAGTCTCCTAATTGGTCTCATGTTGCCACTCTTCTTACCTTTCATTCTATTCACCTAACAGCCAGACTCAACTTTTAAAACTTCAAATCGGAAAACTAGAAATGTGCACAGTGAACCCTATGATCACTTCAGCTTGCTGCCTGGAAGTGCTTTCCAGACTGTAGTGCAGTGGGGAAAATCCAAGCTGAACATGGCAACCTTGCTGAGTTGAGGAGAGATTTGAGTTTGGAGGGGCTAAGGTGGCTAAAATTGGCAAAGCAGAGTAATGAGGAGGGGAAAGGAGTTGCACAGAGGGAGAAATATTTCTAAGCATCCCTTCGAGTCTGTTGCTGAGTACCAAACTATGTACACATAGGGTAAACCTCCAGGAGACCAAGCAGAGAATGACTAGGTCCTAGAAATTGAAAAATTCCCAGCACTTATGCCTAGAAAGCTGGAAGATGTTTGTGTTTTAATCAGCTGAGGGGGTAGTGCTAGTGAATTCCTGGAGTATTCAGTAAAAACCTCAAAGGGCTAGTGCTGTATTTATAGGGCTAGACTAGTCCTAAAGTGAAGACTACTTTAGACCCGCACTAACCAGACTTAAAAACAAGGCTCAAAAGGATCAACCTGAACTCCAAGTAATTTACCTACCTGACCAGAAAAAAATCCAATCCTTTTTATAGAACAAGATTCAGTACTCAATAATATAAAATTTATAATGTCTAGCTTCCCAACAAGAATGACTAGACATTCCAAAACATAGGAAAATGTGACCATAGCTTTTGCTGTTTTAGGGTTTTTGCATTTGCTGCTCTCTCAGCCTAGAACTCTCTTTCCCCAGATGGCTATGTGACACCCCAATTCATTTAAGTATCTGTTCAATTATTACGTCCTCAGGGAAGGTATGCATATCTGTGATATGCAAAATCATCCTCACCTGTCAATCTCAATTCCCTCATCCTGTTTTTATTTATTTATTTTTATTCACAGCATTTGATCATTAGATTATATGTGTCTCTGATATGTCTATGCTTTGACCTGTCTTATATAAAGTATATATTCAGGCAACACATTGAATAATTGAATGAATTGATAAAATTGAATGAATTGATATTGATACTGAAATGAATGAACTGATATTCAATGAACTGAATTCAATATCAATGAATTGATATTAAAATTGAATGAATATGATAAAATAGGTTAGCTCCCTATGGGTAAGGCTAAAACATGGTTACTTAAATTTCCAATAAATGCCAGCAGGATTTTTCTGTATATAAACTATATACAGAAACTATATATATCTGGCTTTACCTGGTTATCTCATCAAATTTATATAACCTGGGGCGCCTGGGTGGCTCAGTCGGTTAAGCGGCTGCCTTCAGCTCGGGTCATGATCCCAGGGTCCTGGGATCGAGCCCCACATCAGGCTCCCTGCTCAGCAGGAAGCCTGCTTCTCCCTCTCCCACTCCCCCTGCTTGTGTTCCCTCTCCCGCTGTGTCTCTCTCTGTCAAATAAATAAATAAAATCTTTAAAAAAAATTTATATAACCTTATGAAGTTAGTATTATATGTGTTTATAGATGCCATTGATTTCTTTGTTTAAAAAAACACTTATTGGGGCGCCTGGGTGGCTCAGTTGGTTAAGCGACTGCCTTCGGCTCAGGTCATGATCCTGGAGTCCCTGGATCGAGTCCCGCATCGGGCTCCCTGCTCAGCGGGGAGTCTGCTTCTCCCTCTGACCCTATCCCCTCTCATGTGTTCTCTCTCATTCTCTCTGTCTCAAATAAATAAATAAAATCTTTAAAAAAAAAAACACACACTTATTGAGCACCTACTATATCTATCTGTGTATGTGTGTAGATACAATCTTTGTCAGCAGGATATGCACAGTATGATAAGCCAGGGTCAGGCCTAGTACCTTGAAACCTTGCATTTGTGTAAGTAAATGTCTTGTATAACTGTGGTGCAGCAAGATATTGTGAACCCAACCTTAGGACCAGGGACAGGATCTTACATGGCTCTTATCCTGGTGCTGAAATTGCATGAAAAGCAGCAAACCCTCACTTCTGGGCTTCCCTGACCTAGAAAATTCCTCCCTCTCTGAAGTCTGCTAAGACTCCTGAATTTTGAGCACTCCCTGTGGGAATCAGGGAGTGTGCCTCACCATTTGCATCATTATGTACCCTTGATTTTGTGTGTAATCTTTTTTTTTTTTTTTTTTAACTGAGTTCATCTCTTCTTACAGACTTCTACTTTCTGGGTTACTTCAATTAATAGCATCCCCAGTCAACTCCTTCCTCACCCCTTCTTCCAATCAGTTATTGTGTTCTGTGACCCTGAGTTGTCTCAAATCTCTCCATTTCTCTCCAACCCACTGCCACTGCCCTACTTCCGGCTGTCATCTTCTTTAGTCTGGGAAACTGCAAGCTCTAATTCCTCTCACTCATCTCCTGCCTCTGGTCTTGGTCCTTACAATCAGTTCTTGAAAACTGATCACCTTGCTTCCCCTTCTTACAACTATTCTCTCTTCAAGACGATGGACTCTGAAAAACAAACTGAGGGTTCTAGAGGGGAGGGGGGTGGGAGGATGGGTTGGCCTGGTGGTGGGTATTGAGGAGGGCACGTTCTGCATGGAGCACTGGGTGTTGTGCACGA
>NC_138379.1:63144554-63165854 GCF_054177405.1 Leptonychotes weddellii
TTTTTTTTTAAAGATTTTATTTATTTATTTGAGACAGAGAGAATGAGAGACAGAGAGCATGAGAGGGAGGAGGGTCAGAGGGAGAAGCAGACTCCCTGCCGAGCAGGGAGCCCGATGCGGGACTCGATCCCGGGACTCCAGGATCATGACCTGAGCCGAAGGCAGTCACTTAACCAACTGAGCCACCCAGGCGCCCCCAAGAAACAGACTCTTAACTATAGAGAACAAACTGGTGGTCACCAGAGGGGAGGTGGGTGGGGGGATGGGTGAAATAGGTGATGGGGATGAAGGAGGGCACTTGTTGTGATGAGCACCGGGTGATGTATGGAAGTGTTGAATCTGTACTGTACACCTGAAACTAAGATAACACTGTACGTTAACTAACTGGAATTTAAGTAAAAACTTAAAAAGCCAAAAACAAAACAAAACAACTATCTGAACATAGCAATGTGCCCTAACAATATGTCAGAGGGCAAAATGACTGTTAATACCACCACGTGCTGGTCAAGTGCATTTTGGCTCCCGAGTTCAGCTTGCTTTGTTTTTTGTGAATGTTTGTACATCACAAGTTCACCAAGAGCAGAGCTTCTCTGCTCCCAGATGTGCAAGGCCTGAACCGCTGTCCCTATCACCGGGCCTCCTTAGTGTGCTTCTCTGAGGCCCTGAGAAGTCCTGCTTCCTCCCTGTGCTCCTGTCCACCTGTCCAGCTCAAGCTCCTCTCCTCCTGAGGCCTCCCTTACGGCTCCAGCCCACAACACAGAGCCCTCTCGTTCTTTCCTCTGTGCTGACTGGCCTTATCTCCCCAATGAGGCTACGAGCAACAAGATTCCATGGAAGGAACCCTTGGTCTTGGAGTCAGAAGTTCAGCTTTGGGCCGCATATCTGCTTCGTCTTGGGCAGCTACCTCTGAACCTCGGTTCCCCCCTACCCAGTAAAATGGTGATCACCATTTGTCCTTTGTCCCTGGACAATGTGACACAATCATCATCATAGGGTTTTTGTGTGTCATACTGTAAAGGAAAAAAACCCATTCTATTATTTTCCTTTATCCTGCATCCAATACTCTGAATACTTCTTTATCCTGGTACCGATTGTGTGGTAGTTTTTCCCACATGAGGCAATTCTGCAACATGAGCTGGGTGTCCTACAACTTAATTCTGACATGATCTGCTTTGGAGAAAGCATCAGGTCCTACAGGGTTAAGACCCCAGTCCCACAAGACTGTCCTCCCCCCACCTCCCCCGCCCCCTGACCTCGGGTGCCAATTGCAAGCCCAGCTGTTACCTGTGCATCTGACTGGCTGGAAATCAGAGGTTGCCACAACGCTTTCTCAGGTTTGATTCAATTTGCTCAATCGGCCCACAGAACCCAGGAAACCAGTTTACTTGCTAGATGACCCTATAAAGGATAGAACTCGGCAGCTGCCAGGTGGAAGCGATTCGAGGGCAGATCTGTGGGCAGGAGCGCGGAGCTTTCATGCCTGCTCTGGGTGTGCCACCCACCCAGTACCTTGATGTGTTCATCAACACAGAAGCTCTCCCAGCCCTGTCCTGTTGGGTTTTTATGGAGGCTTCCTACACAGGCACAATCGATTCAATCACTGACCATTGGTGATGGAACTCAACCTCTCAGTCCCTCTCCCCTCCCTGGAGGTAGGAGTCGGGGTGGTGGGGTCCAAAGTTCCAACTCTCTAATCACGTGGTTTGTTCCCCTGACACTCAGTCCCCATCCTTGGGGGGGGGGGTTTTCCAAAAGTCACGTGATTAACATAAACTCAAGTGTGGTTTGAAAGGGGCTTGTTACGAGCAACAAAAGATGCCTTGATTGCTCTTATCACTTAGGAAATTCTAAGGGTTTGGGGAGCTCTAGATGGAGACCAAAGTATATATATTTTTATTACAGATCGCAATAGCACAGTGCTGCACCTAGACGAACATGGCCCATACTGAGAACTTGACAGAAACCTCAGCTGAAGGGTGGTGGCAAGTTATGGAGTATATTTTGGCGACAGTTGCAAAATGCAACTCCACTGGGATCGGCTGTGTTTCCTTCTGGGAAGGTCCACATGTGGGCCAGGGTGCTGACAGAGAGGACGACAAAAAGAAGGAAGGTGACTTTTAAAGAGCTGGGCATTCACTCTGTATAAACCTCTTGGTATATTTACATTTCCCAAACCCCTTTGCAGGTTTGGAACATTCAGTCATTCACTCTTTCATTTATTCATTCACTAAACATCTATTGAGAGCCTGTCACGCCCTAGGCACTGGGGAGACAGAGGGGCATAAGACCTATCCTACATTGCGGCCGGGTGGAGGGGTCTGTGGTGTGAACAAGGCAGGCGCGACAATGGGGACATGTCCAGGGAACGGAGGGGTCACCTGCCCAAACCAGGGGGTTGTGGGTTATCCTCAGAGTACTGTTTGCCCGCAGGGTCAGTCGGCATGGCAGGCATGTGACGGCATGTGGTGGTAGGGAAAGAAAGCATCCAATGCAAAGGAATCGGTCCGACTTTATTGTATTCCTGCACCCACATTCCCAGTCACATCAGGGCTGAGCTGCTGGTTTCTCAGGGGGCACGGGGCATGGATATTGTCTCTGTGACCTAAACTAACTTCTTTAGACCCCCTGTCAGCACACTGCCTTGGAGGAAAAGGCTGAATCAGGGCGCGTACGTAATGAGCCCTGTATTTCATGGCTGTGGCAATGATGCTCAGACGTGGGACGAGCGAGTCGAGTCTGCCTCCAATTATGGGTGACTTGGGTTTTCTAGACTGCCGCTGGGGTAGGCAGGGAAGCTCAAAGCCTCTTAATCAAGGAAGCCCATTTTCCTTTCTCTTTTCTTTCTTAATAACTCAATAAATCTAATAAAATTTTAAATTTAAAATCATATATTATGTAAAGTAAATAATAAAAATGAGCACGGGGTGCCATTGCTTCTAGCTCTCTTAGCAGACCGAGCCAGGAAATACCTGCATATATAATAACCTGTACGTATCCACCCAGCTGTATTTCTTTTTTTTTTTTTTAAAGATTTTATTTATTTATTTGAGAGAGAGAATGAGACAGAGAGAGAGAGCATGAGATGGGGGAGGATGAGGGAGAAGCAGACTTCCTGCTGAGCAGGGAGCCCGATGCGGGATTCGATCCCGGGACTCCAGGATCATGACCTGAGCCGAAGGCAGTCGCTTAACCAACTGAGCCACCCAGACGCCCTCACACAGCTGTATTTCTGTACTTACCCATCTGCATCTATATTAAATAAATATGAGTTTATACTGATGCATTTGACTCTTCTTTTTTTAAAGATTTTATTTATTATTATTTTTTTTTTTTGAGAGAGAGAGCGAGCACATGAGCAGGGGGTGGGGAGGGACAGAGGGAGAAGCAGACTCCCTGCTGAGCAGGGAGCCCGACACACGGGGCTGGGTCCCAGGACCCTGAGATCATGACCTGAGCTGAAGGCAGACACTTAACCGACTGAGCCACCCAGGCACCCTTGATGCCCTTGACTTTAATCTAGTACCACATGGGTCATTCTAGCCTTCTCTCCTTGCTTATCTGAAACTTCTTCCTTTAACAGTGAGAAACCTGCCTCCCACAACGCCCCAACCCCAGGATACACACAGAGCAGATTCATAATTGTTCACTCCTACCTCTCAGAGAAATAACTTTAGAGTACAGTGTTCGTATACAATTCCCTTGGTCTTTATCTTCACAGTTTCCAGTTAAAGCAACCTTTTCCAAATTTTCTCAAGCTACTTAGGTTAGCTTCATTCCCAGCCCCCTCTCCAACACTCACACCCTACTGTGCATCTCCCTGTGTTAACATTATTTCTGCCCATTTGACTTGGAAGAAATACTGTATGTTGGTTTGTCCAGGAGCCTTGAGTCCTGAAGTTTCTCTCAAGTCGGGGTTAGGACTGCAAGAGCATTTCACCAGACATGGCAGACAGAGGAGTCTTCTAGAAGGTTTCTGCGAAAGGTAAACTCAATTTTTTTTCACAGATATTTATGATTATAACAGTTTTCCTTGCTTATGTGGAAAATGGGAAAATTTTTATATTCTAGCAAAGTGTAAAGAGTAACATGGGAAGAATTTCTGAACTCACTATGGAGAGCTATTTTCTTCTTTCCAATAATATGTGTATCATATTCTAAAACCACTATTGTACCCTGAAGGAAAAACAATTCTAAATGTCCAGAAGATGAGTTTGAGAAGTGTCAGTCCATCGTGGTCTGGAAAACATCGGTTTCTCCTGAAAGAGGAAGGAATTTTAAAAGCTGAGATGTGCTGGAAGACAGATTGAAGCAGAAATTATAAGCTCCCCCGTTTCCGCCGCTCCTCTGGGCAGCTGTGCAGTGAGATTTTCCCTCCACTTAGACCCTTTCTTCCAGAACCGAGAGCCCTTTCATCCCTTCTTTCTCCAGGCACTTTGCCTTGTCCCTTGGTGGAAATTCAGGAAATAATTGTGGAGCAGCTAAAGACTAGACCTAGGTCAGCCTTGAAAACCTACTTAATTTCAGAGTTATTTTCTATTTGGCAATAAACACTTTTTTTTTTCAAGTGGCTTAATCATGACCATTTCATGCTTGGCCCCACACTTAAAATGTTGGAGGCGCTCTTCCGGCCCTCCAAGGCCCTTCGCGATGCGCTTTAGAAGAGCCTTGCCGCCTTTATGAGCTGGGCCCCGCCCCAGGGCGGCTCAGGGCCCCCTCCGCCCATTTTATTGGCCCAGAATGTTTGTACTTTGGTGT
Source organism: Leptonychotes weddellii (assembly GCF_054177405.1). NCBI lineage: Eukaryota > Metazoa > Chordata > Mammalia > Carnivora > Phocidae > Leptonychotes > Leptonychotes weddellii. The sequence continues at coordinate 63,149,310 of NC_138379.1, forward strand.
CTTTAACAGCGAGTTCCTTTTACTCACCAAAGGAAGAGCCACAAGAGGGACTTTTGCCAGAGGTGGAACACTTTTCTCCTCCCTTGCTCCAAATCCATCAATTTGCACAGAGCGTGTTTCAACGAGGAAAAGCTAATAAAAGTCTTTGCTTTGGCTCCCGCCTCCGCCCCGCCCCCCAGGGAAATAGTGCTTGGAGGCTATAGAGCCATTCTATCTGGGGGACCGACGGTCCTAAAGACTTGCCCTTTCTCAGCCCAGCTTCCTCACCGGGCGACGAGCTCACAGCGCTGTCAGGGCTGAGGAAGCAAGCGGGGGCAGGCGCAGTGCTGGGCTCATTGCCCGGCGCGTGGTACATCTCGTGTCTGGGGGTTGTGTGTCTGGATTTGTGGCAGTGGGCCAGTTAAGGGGAAGCTAAGAAGCAGCTTGCCTGCTCGTGACAGCAGCGGGGTCTCCCTGTTCGGTTGAGCAGGTTGCTTCGGCACAAGGCAGCGTCTCCAGGAAATGAGGTGGGGCGCGGGGTGGGGGAAAGTATTGCAACTCGGCCTGCGTCCTGCTCGCCTGCTCCCTGGCGTGGGGCTGTGTCCGAGTTTCCCAGAGCTGCTACCAAACCAACAGGCTAGCAGACTACCACCACCTGGATGGCTTAAAGCCACAGAAATTGATCCTCTCACCGTTCTGGAGCTAGAAGTCTGAAATCCAGATGTCAGCTGGGTCTGTCTGGAGGTTCAGAGGGGGAATCTGTTCCATGACTCCCTCCTTCTGATGGTTGCCCGCAAGCTTTGGTATTCATTGATGGCAGCCTAACTTCAATCTCTGCCTCTGTCTTCATAGGCCTTTTCTCCTGTGTGTGGTTTCTTCTCTTCTTATAAGGACACTGGTCATGTTGGGTTTAGGGGTATGGTCCACACTAGGGTCTACCCTGAGTATGACCACTTCTTAACTATGTCTACAAAGACCCTTCCTTCCTTCCTTCCTTTCTTTCTTCCTTCCTTCCTTCCTTTCTTTCTTTCTTTTTTTCTTTCTTTCTTCTTTCTTTCTCTTTCCTTCTTTTTCTTTCTTTCTTAAGATTTTATTTATTTATTTGACAGATGGAGAAAGAGCACAAGCAGGGGGAGCAGGAAAGGGGGAGGGAGAGGCAGGCTCCCCACTAAGCAGGGAGCCCGATGTAGGGCTCCATCCCAGGACCCTGGGATCACTACCTGAGCCGAAGGCAGATGCTTAACCGACTGAACCACCCAGGCGCTCTACAAAGACCCTATTTCCAAATAAAGCCACATTCTGAGGTTTCTGTTAAGCATGAAGTTTTGGGGGGCAGGGGGTGTGGTATTCAACCCCTATAGGCTGCATCAACTTGGATGAGAAGGTGCCTTTGAATTTGCCATTTGCCAAGCTGTATCCTCTGCCTTTTTTCTAATGTGTACAAAAGTGCCATTTGAGCTGGCAGGGGTCCTGGACATCTTCTATGGAAGCAATCAACTATGCAGGATCCATTATTTGGCAAGCTTATAAAGCAGAGACCCCGTCTTGATGCCTCTTTGGTAACTGTCATAGCTTGTACGGTAGACTGGGTTCTCAAAGATGTTTGTTGCAATGACAGTAAAGAAACCTGAAAAGAAAATTCTGATTCCAGATACTACAGGAAACCTTTTCTTTTTTCTTTTCTTTTCTTTTCGTTTTCTTTTCTTCTCTTTTCTTTTCTTTCTTTTCTTTTCCTTTTCTCTCCTCTCCTCTTCTTCTCTTCTTTTCTTTTCTTCTTTCTTTCTTTCTTTCTTTCTTTCTTTCTTTCTTTCTTTCAGCACAAGTGAGTAGTCCTTAACCTGTTTCATCCTATACTTTTCTGCTTCTCTGGTGGTTTGGAAGTCTCTTGGATTCTCATGGGTTAAGTGAGGTAGGTTTTACCTTATCACTGAGTTATGCAGTGTTTCTCAAAGTGCGCTCCATGGGATATTAGCACCATAAAAATGGTTCCAGGGGAAAAGGGTTTTGTGGTCAAAGAAAACTGGGCAACTATGCCTTTGCTATGCTCCTCCTGGAGATTAGCAATATTTTATACTAGCTTTGTAAAGGTTTTGACAAGTCCTGTAGTGAAGAAACCTATTAAACTTTGTTTAATCCAGTGTATCTCAAATTAACTTGACAACAGAGTCCTCCGCACCCCTTATTTTGTGAATGAATAACATCTATGACGATCCATGGAGCAAGTGTCTAAGCAACAAAGTCTGAGAACCACTGGAGCGTGATCAAGAATATAAATGTTGACATCAGGCTCAAATTCAAAACTTAGATTAATTGACTTTGGACAAGTAACTGAACCTCTCTGAGCCTGTTTCCTCATCTCAAGATGGTGTTCTAATGCCACTTGCTTTATAGGATTAATTGAAATAATGTAGATAAAGTGCTTAACACAGAACCTGGGATATAGGAATGAGTATATTAAACACCTCCTGTTAGATGATCATTTGTTATTGTTCTATTATTGTACAGCCTTATCACATCTTATATCATTCTTAGAGGTCATTTGGGGGAAATGACAATGTTGATTCTAACAAAGAAGATGAAGTTTTCATAACAGTTGTCTTTTTATAAAAATCAACTCTGGAAAGAAAGTTGGGTTTTTTCCCCTCAGCTCCTCAGAACTCTGGGGATTGATATTCACCAATCCAGTTCTTCTTCTTCTCCTCCTCCTCCTTCTTCTTCCTCTTCCTCTTCTTCTTCTTTTAGATCTTTCTGTTTCATTTATTGTTTATCTATTTTATTTTATTTATTATGTTATGTTAGTACCATACAGTACATCATTAGTTTTGATGTAGTGTTCCATGATTCATTGTTTGTGTATAACACCCAGTGCTCCATGCAATACCTGCCTTCCTTAATACCCATCACTGGGCTAACCCTTCCGCTCTGAAACCCTCAGTTTGTTTCCTGTAGTCAATAGTGTCTCATGGTTCGTCTCCCCCACTGATTCCCCCTCTTCATTTTCCCTTCCTTCTCCTAATGTCCTCCCTGCTATTCCTTATGTTCCACAAATAAGTGAAACCATATGATAATTGTCTTTATCTGCTTGACTTATTTCACTTAACATAATCCCCTCCAGTTCCATCTATGTTGATGCAAATGTTGGGTATTCATCCTTTCTGATGGCCGAGTACTAGTCCATTGTAAATCCGGTTATTCCGAACCGAGGGACTCTCCTTCGTGTGCCAGTCAGTTGGGATTTCTTAGGTCAGAAGTCAGTGATGTTCACCTGGAAGAAAAGCCCAAAGTGTCAGATAAAGTTCTGTATTTCAAAAGGCATTTTCTGGTTATTGGCTTACCTCTCTGGTAAGTGTTAGGGTTGGACTAGGAGGGAGACAGCACGAACAGGTCAGGGGGAAATGACTTGAACATTCCTGGGTTCTAGAAGCACCAACCTGTCCTTTTCTGACATATGTACCACAGAAGATGTCACAGAGTTCACTGGCAACTTGGCTAACACAGAGAACAGCTTCTACCACACCGATGCCCAGGAAGATGGAAAGCAAGACCACGTTCCAGAGGACGATATGCTCAGGCTCCTGGCAAGTGGCCCAGGTGGGCTGGTTGAATAAGTAATTGTCCCTGCAGGACAGAGGAGAACGTTAGCCCAGCCTTGAGAGACAGTAAAGAGAGGGAGCTGCTACTCACAAGCATGTAGAAGCATGAGTCTAACACAGGTGCTTACAAAGCTTACAAAGCTTATGGGTCTTTGTTGCTCTCATCTTCATAAAGACAGCAGATTTATCATTGCCCATTGGTCCAAGTGTTGAACACACCATCTTTCCCTCGATTGGCACATCTCAACATCTCAGCAAGGTGTTGTAGGTACAGACGTAGCCACACAAGAGAGCATATGGAGAAACAGGAAATTGTGTGATACAAACCATGGGGACAGATGAGATCTGCTTGGGAGACAACAGAAAATGGGACGAGAAGCAGGGTCTAACTGCCTAACTGCTGCTGTATGGACCTCACGGGCAGTTAGAAGTGGTGAAGAGCTTGGGCTTCAAAGTCCCACCGACCTAGGTCCTAATTCCAGCCCCCTCACTAAGAAGTTTCCCAAATGTTGCCATACATCAGATTCTTTATATGGAAAATGGGGTTGATGATAACATTAATACCATAGCGTGATTGGAAGGATCAATTAAGGTGTTAGCACAGCGCCTGCCATGTAGTAGGTGATATATTTTAGTTACATTATAATCATTATTGTGGAAAGGGGAGACCCAAGGGGTCTAGAGTAACTGGAGAAGACCTCAGAGGAAAAGCTGGAGTCACTTGGTCTTGAAGGAGCAGTGGCAGAGAGGAGAGCAATGAACTGTAAGAAGAAATAGTGTGTAAGCAAAAATCATAAGGGAAATTTGGAATCAGAGAGTACTGGTTGGACAGAGGGAAATGGAATAGGTTTTCATGCCATATTTCATGGGGCTATGTATTATTTGGTGTCTCTGTCTCTATCTCCGCCTTTACCCATATACCCATATCCATTTTTATATAGTTCCTAATGAGATCACAGGTTTCTTCAATGTAAAGATGCTGTGGCCTTAAACCCTTTGACAAATGTACAACAAGGGACTGAAGGGCAAAATGGAAGTGGGATGCTTGTTGGAGGCAAAGGGTACTGGATAGGATCCGGAAGCCGGTGATGGCAGTCTAGGTGAAGAGCAGTGGCCAATTCAGATATACTGTTGAGGGAGGTTTGGCAGGACTTGGTGGTGGACTGAATGGAGAAAGTTAGAAAGCGGAAGAATAAAGATGACTCACACGTTCTAGGTGCCATCTAATGGGCTGGGGATGACCGAGAAAGAAGATTTGTGGGGGAACATCAAGGGTTTTGGACATATTAATACTGAAATGCTGTGAGATGTTCAAGAGGAAATTCCAAGAAGGTAATTAGATATTTGCGTTAAGAATTCAGAGGAAAGGGCACCTGGGTGGCTCAGTCGTTAAGCTTCTGCCTTTGGCACAGGTCATGATCCCAGGGTCCTGGGATTGAGCCCCGCATTGGGCTCCCTGCTCAGCGGGAAACCTGCTTCTCCCTCTCCCACTCCCCCTGCTTGTGTTCCCTCTCCCACTGTGTCTCTATCAAATAAATAAATAAAATCTTTTAAAACAAATGCCAATAGCATTTTTCACAGGCTTCCCGTTTTTTTTTTTCTTTCGATTGGGAAGTTTGCTGCGGGAGCCTTTTCCTGCTCTGGGGGCTGAGGAGGTGAATTAATAAGGGCGCCGTAGCCCGCTCTTTCCCTTTTCCCTCCTGGTTTTCCACCTCATTTTCTTTCCCCCCAGCAACAATATAAATCAGGTCACATAGCTGAATTCTTAACCCCCAGAGGAGAGGACTGTTCCAAGGTCAGAATTGCTGCTACTTCCTGCAGGCCTCATGCAAATTATCGAATGACTGTGTGCCCTGAACTGTTTTATGGCATGAATAAAGCAGATTAAAATTTTCAGGAAAAGCTTGACGAGTATAATGGGCGTGTGTGCTTCCCATTTATTCAATGCACATATTTCTTTAAATGAAGTATTTTCACAAGAACCTCAGATTTTCAAAATCATCCCTAGGCAACTCAGTGCTGGGATGTAGAGCTGATGAGAACCTTCCAGGCAGGAAGATCTAGGCCAGGACCCCTGGCTGCCCTGGTGGCAGGGGTTGGGGGTGGGGGGGTCTGTGGGCAGCTTTGGGCCTCAGGTCCCTGTACACTTGTATCCTGGAAGGTGGTCCAACACGCTCCCTTTCGTGAGCTTCTTTCTCTAGTTCTGATGACTCTTCTGACATCAGAAATTACTTCTGTTCTTATGTTGGGCCTGTGGGGGACCCAAAGTTCCCCTGAGTCAAATGGGAGGACCAGCTGGAGACTGTGTGGTGAGGATACACGTTTGCAGCCAACACGTAGGAACCGTGGGAATCACCTTGGAGGACGTGTGTGCTGAGTCTCTCTGAGCACCTTCTGGGGAGCACAGCTTGGTGCTTAGAGCAAGCCAGGCTCCAAGGTAGGGGTCAGAATGCAGGGATGGCGGCAGGCCAGACTGTCTTGGCTGGATGGCACCTGGTCATGCTTCTCTCCTGCTTTCGACTTCCAGTGGCTACTTTTTCCTCTCTCTGACCTCATTTCCCTCCCTCTCTCCTAAACCTTTGTGACCTGGCTCTAGCTACCCTGGTTTTCTTGTTGATTCTGGAACTCTCTAGCACATTCCCTGTTCAGGGCCATAGAACGTGCCATTCCCTCTGCTTGGAATGCTCTGCCCGCCAGATATCAACATGGCTTATTCTTCACTTGCTTCAAGCAGCTTCTCAAACACCACCTCCTCACATAGCATCTTGCCATCATTTCTTTATTTCCTTCCGAGCCCTCTCCACCTGACATTATGTTGTACGGTTGGTGATATTCATGATCTTTCTCTTCCCCACTAAGCGCTAGGAAAGCAGGAATTTTGTTGGCTTTTTTTTTTCACTTCTGTGTCCCTCATGCCTAGAACAGTGCTAGCACATAGTAGGTGCTCAAGAAACGCTTGTGGGTGACGTAGTCAAGGGAAAGAAGTGGCTCGTCAGCATGGCGTACAAGGTCATGCTGAATTTTGCCTTCGTCTGCATTCCAGCACCATTGCCTTCTCACTGTCACTTAAGCAGCTCTGGCCTTGGTGTGGCAAGATGCTTGCTGTCCACGAATGCGTCTGGCTCACGGATGCTCCCTTGCCTTTGTGCAAACCGCTTCCTCTGCCTGGACTGCCTCCCTTCTCTGCCTGGCAAACCCCTGCTCATTCTCTATAGTACAGCACAGACGCCTTCTTCTCAGGGATGCCTCTCTTAGTTCCCACAGGTAAATTATTTCCTCTTCTGCAGACCCCGGGCTCCGTTGCAGTGGGGACTCACACCATTGGGCTGAATTATTTGTGTTTGTCCATCTCCCTTGGCCTGAAGGAGCATAGGAACCCCATTTCTGTTGGGTGGGGCAGACCCCCACGCATTGCAGTCCTTCTACTCCCGATCAGGACCCTGAGTGATCCCAAATCACACCACTGACTAGTCTGCAACTGTCCTCTTAAAGGTCTTGCTGGAAAACAACCACTGGTTACATAAAAAAAAAAAAAATGGGGGCTCTGTTTCTCAGTCCCCGGAGTACCCAGTTCAGGGTCTGCTTGTTCCAGGTGCCCAGGTGTTTAACCACAGAAACCTGCCAGTTCTGGTTGGCCCGTGGCGCCATGCAACTAGAGAGCTTTTACTCTTGGCATTGGCTTTCTGAGACAACTGTCTTGCTGATGTCGCGAGGCTGCCTTCCGGAGACAATAGGAGGCGGCTGCCGGGGACGTCCCTGCCAAGGAGACGATGTGTCGCTGCACATGTCCTTACACACCGTGGCTGTGACTGACTGCAGGAGGAAGGCAGCCCCCAAAAGGCTGTCTGCCTGGTGGGGGGGGGCGGTGACTCACGTGGCCCTGTTTCTGTGTCTCATCTGCAAAGCAGCACTGTCTGGAGTAGCCCTCCAGCTGCCTCCCTGTCCTGTTCACCAGGGACGTGTCGGGGAGAGGTGCCCTGCTTCCATAGCCCCACGCATGCCATCCTTCTCCGTGTCCTGCATTGCGGGTGCACAGCCGCGGCAGATGGCGAGAAATGGAGAGATAAGAGGCTCTGCACTCAGACGGGTGTTTAAGTCCCATTTCTGCCCCATGCCGGCTGTGTGGCTGAGGGCACAATGACTTAATCAGCCTGGGCCTCATTTCTTCGCCCATCAGGAGGGGAGAGTGATCCCCACTTCGCAGAGTTGCTCTGGGAAGGAAATGAAATCGTATGTTGAAACCCTCGTGCAAATACCTGTTAAAATTATTGTTAAAGGGCAGAAAGCACGGATCCTGGTTGATCTCCTACAGATCCTTAAATCGTGTTCTGCATGGAGCGGATGCTAAGTAATGGTTGTGCTTCTTACTGTCCGCAGAGTGTCCCCTGTGGCTTTTGAGATCTTGTTCCTCGCAGGTCAGCCTCCTGCCCTTTCTTCCCCCTCTTTGGGAGCCCAGCTCCTCACCTGCACTCATTCCTGAGCCCTCTGCAGTCTGGAGCCCTGCCAGCCCCAGGACCGCTCCAGCCACGAACCCCCGGGCACCTCGCCGTGCCCCAGATGCTTGGCCGGGCCCAGCCCCTGTCCCTTCTGCTGCAGTGGGCACTGTGATTCCTCACGCCTTGAAATGTTCTCAGCTTTTCTCACTTGCCTCTTTTCGGCTTCGCCTGAGACTTTCTAGGCGTTCTTCTCAGTCTCCTTCCCATGCTTTCCTCCCTCTTCGTGACTTTTAATTTGCAGCGCAGCTTGGGGTTTTGATCTGGCTTCCTTTCTTCTCTCATTCCGCTCACGAGCCCTGGGTGGACCCTCTGCCCCTGGGGTTCCCCATCGCCTCTCCACAGTTGTTCTCCATCTCGCCTCTCTCCTGGGTTCCAGGCTGCGCCAAGTTTCCTCTGATCCCTCAGGAGATGGGGCACCTCTGCCTCCCTCCCGGCTGCACCCCCGAGGTCCCTGCTCGGAGAATGCCCCCCTGACTCCCCAGGTGCCCAGGCCAGAATGCTGGAGCCACCTGGGACTGCTCGCCCCCCCTCACACCCATCAGTCTTCAGACCCTGCCAGCTCAACCTTTTGATATGGCTCCAATGCATCCTCCTCTCTCCAACCCCAGGGCTGCTGCCTTAGCGTGCCTTCGAGCTGGCCTGCGTCAAGGCATAGAACGGACACTGAAGACTGACTGAACACTGAAAGAAGGAAGAAAAGGGGGAAAGAAGAAGAAGGAAAGAGGAGAAAGGGACTGAGTCAGGCTCCACTCTGCTTTCCTGAGGACTGGGCAATGTTTTCCCTCTGGGTCACTCTCGCCCAATAAACGTTCTGAGATCCTGCTATTAGGGAACCTAAATTCGCTCCAGCTGCTTGACTTGACTGCCTTCAATAGTTTCTGCATTTGCTCATTTATATCTTGAGAGAAGTTGGGCACGAATGTTCCTATATATCCTGCAGGTGAGGAGAGCGAGGCCGAGGGGAGCTCAGCATTTGCTTGGTGGGGGAGCTGTCAAATGTTCCGTGGGAGTAAGCAAGGTGGGGGTGAGGCAGGAGAAGACGCTCAGCTGGTCCTGGTCCGTGGAGGAGGTGAGGAGTCGGTAATCTGAGCCAGGAAAGAGGACAGATTGCGTGTTACTGGCTGCCAGGTATGTGCGGGGCGCCCTGTGTATGTTCTCATTTCATGTTCTCTGCACTGAAATGGTGAGATTCTCCTTTTACTGAGGCTCAGGGAGGTCTGTGCTGCCTCTCAGGAAGGGCTCTGAGCTGAGACACAGACAAGCTTTGCCCAGGTATTGCTGATTTAAATGTGCTCTTGGGCAGGAAGGCCCAGCCTCTGCCAGCATGGGGCCGGAGGGTGGGGGAGGACGGAGGACCATTGCGTCTCCCACTGTGTGGGGAGAAGAAATAGGAAGGAAGATGGTCACTTTTTTTCTGAGGGTTCTTTATGCCCCGTGCATGCAACCGTCCCTTTGCTGAGCACCTACTCAGTATCTAAAGGTGGTGGGCTAAATCCAGCAGGTTGCCTGTCTTTAAAAATAAAGTTTTATTGGAACAACAGCTACACCCACTTGTTTATGTATTGTTTGTGGCTGCTTTTGCCCTTTGGTGTCAGAGGTGAGTAGTTGAAACAAGAGACCACATGGCCCGCAAAGCTGGAAATATTGACTATCTGGCCTTTTACAGGAAAAGGTTGCCAGCCTCATAATTTTGCCTAGGGAAGCCTTGATGGGAGGTTGAAACCTGATGAACCTGACAAATACTCAGTTATTGTGCTTTTTATAGTGTATCACTCATGCAATTAACAAGCTCGTATTAAACTCTAGTCAAAGCCAGCACTTTGCTAGGTAGGCACACAGAGGGCAAAGGTGAATGAGACGTGGGCTGTGTTCTTGAGGGGCTCACGGCCCAGTGGGGGAGCACATAGATGTTTGCAGTACCATGTACTGAGTGTTTATGTGTCGTGTGTTGTGGGGAACAGAGGGAGAGAGCTAGCCATGTTCTGGGGGCCCAGAGAAAGTGGGCCCAAGATGAGATGATTGTTTTGTGACTTGGAGGAGGCAAGGTAGCTTAAGCCTCCTTCTTACCAAGAGTCCAGCTCCAAGAAAGCCGTGGAGAAGCCAGATCAAGTCTGTAATCTTGGCAGGCTCCAGCACCTGCCCACTGGGAAAGTACAGTAGGAGGTTGGTGATGATGGCCATGATGGCCATGATGGCCATGATGGCCAAGGCCAAGAGCAGCATACCCGTGTACCTGGAGCCCATCTCAGAACACATGGCGAATCCTCCCTGGAAGGGAGAGAGAAAACAACCAATACCAGAAAGCTGCCTAGTCCAGCCATTGCAGAACCAGGAGAGAAAGCACCGGCCTCAGAGCCCCAAGAGCGAGATGCCAAGGCCAGCTCTCCTATTGGTGGATGGCGTGGACTGGGGAGTCCTCTTCCCTCTCCGGGCCTCAGGTCCCCACATAAAGAAAATATCGACCTCATAGTTGGTGGTGTGTGGACTAAAGGAAGTATAGTAAATGCAAAAGCATGTGGCTCATAATAGATATTTCAACAGGCTTTCTTTAAAGGACTGGGGGACTAAAGTAATGTTCAGTTCCCGTTCTGGTTCTTTCATCCATTCCCTGGGAGCTCCCCTAATGATCATGAATTAGGACCTGGGTCCAAACCTTGGCTCCCTCGCTTAGCAGCTGTGTGACCTTGGGCCAGATCAAGGTCACACATTTTATATCATTTGCCTTAATTTCCTCATTTAGAAAGTGGGACTGACCATAACACTCACCTTGTAGGATTGTTGACAGGTGAAAATAAGACTATTCAAAAATATCCTCATACAAAGCTCTCACTGCAGGGCAGCTACCAAATTAAGAACTAAGAGGATCTCAATCCTCTTGGCCTCTCATTTTCTTTACGTGGAAAATTTCCTTCCTCACTCTCTTTGTTAATATCGACCCTGGAAATTTCCGAGAAGCAGGGATGGAGGCATGTGGAAAGAGGGAAAGGTTTTGCATCTTGTTTTGTTCTCTGCAGTCGCTGTTCCTGAGCATAAATGAGTTGGAGAAAACTCAGTATCTCATTTGCGGAGTGAAAGCTGCTGGAGAAGCTTGCAACGCTGGTGCTCGGAGGTGTTGCTCGGGGACTCAGGGGCTCTGGACCCCGTCTCTGTGACCTGGCAAGGGGTTCCTATTTTGCATTAGGTGGTGCTCTCTTAACACCGCTTTGTGCCCATTTTCATCTCAGATGCATGCTGAGATTGTTAACTGGCTCATGAATAGCATCTCATTCACTATCTCGGTCCCCAGACACCTCTGTGGGGTGCCTGATGCCACCACTGGCCCTTCCCACGGGGGCAGCCTGGAGCAATTTGCAGAGCCAGGGCCCTCTCTTTGGGGACAAAACAGAGAACGTCCAGCCTTAGCGTTCTACTCCCCAGAGGAGCCAAAGTTACTAATGAACAATGGCTTAGGCAGGATGAGAATGCTTGGGGTTTTCTTTCTTTTTTTTTTTAATAGAATTTTTTAAAAAGATTTTATTTATTTATTTTAGAGAGAGAGTGCAGAGCGCGCGAGAGAGAGCACAAGCACAAGCAGGGCGGGAGAGGCAGAGGGAGAGGGAGAAGCAGGCTCCCCACAGAGCAGGGAGCCCGATGCGGGGCTCGATCCCAGGACCCTGGGATCTAAGCCACCCAGGTGCCCCTTGGGGTGTTATTTCTCTCTGAGATCCAAATTCAGGGCTGTGGAAAGCTGATGCCTGAGCGGGGTGCTGCCTCCAGCACCTCTGTGTGATGAAGGCGATTGAGTCGGCTGACGTCACTCCCCATTATGATCACTAACAGTAGTTACGATGAGAATGTAGTAACACTTACTGGGAAATAATACTTTACAATAGATGACAGCAACACATACAACTACTGCTACTCGCTCTCGACACATGATGGATATGATTTCATTCGATCCTCCAAACATCCCTGTGGGGTAACCGCTCCGTAGCTGCAGGAGTAAACCGGGGCATAGCAGTAAAGATTCCAGGGTCTCCCAGCTGGTAAATAACAGATCTGTTACTCAGTGTAGGTCTGCTCATTTCCACCTGGAGTTATGCCTAGTTAGGACAGCTGAGTAGGCACCAGGAGCACAGCTGAGCCCTCTTACATCCTGTAGAAGGGTACTAAGCCAAAAGCCCCCCGTTTCTCCTCGATGCCTGAATGTCACATCTCTTGCTGCAACGAATATGGTTGTGCTAACTCTCCAGGAAAACTGCAGATCTTCTTAAGAGGAAGGGGAGGGTATGGCAGGGGGAGACTGGGGCCACATTTGCAAAGGGGAACCATGCAGCACCCAAGGTGGGCACTTAATAAAACGGTAGAAACTGATCATTCTCTTGGGTCCTGGCAGAGAATGTTAAAGGTGCTAAGGACTCTCAGAAATCCAGTGCCTTGATTTCCTAGGAAGCACAGCACCAGAAAGTAGTAACCACTTGTTCAAGGTTAGACAGCTACGTAGTTGGAAATAATAGCGCAAATAGTTGCCATCATGTTCACAGGCATTCTCTCACTTCATCTTGCAATAGTCCAGAGACAGACACATCATTATTAGGCCTATTTTACTCAGTTGCTGCTGATCCCTCTGAGGCTCAGAGAAGCTAAGGAACATGTCTGAGGTCACACAGCTTGCAATGGGGCAGCTCTTCTTCCGAGTCTATCTAGTTACCATAGCTTTGGGCCTCACCATGCTTGGCAGGTGGGAAAATCACAATCCCTTGAATTCCTGAATCACAGATTTCATATCAAATCATCTGTCTCATGCTCCCCACATATTCGTATTCATACTTGTCAGACGATTACACCCTAAACTTGGCTTGGACAGCATGGTTGCTGCATTGAGGCTTTCCACCCCAATCCTGCCCATCCTTAAGCAGAGACACACAGACATCCCATCAACGCAGTAGCTGGTCAGTGGGGGCTTGGAGCACAGGCACCCTGGCCCGGCCAGGCCAGCGGTGGTGAAGGGGGCCTGCAAGCCATGTGGCAGTGCCAGAGAATCTTCTAGCTCAGCCGCTGGAAGTTCCTGGCAGGCTCTGTCTGGATCCGTCCCCCTTTCAGCAGGCATCCACCTCACAGGCCAGTTCGGGCGTCTGACCACAGCCGTCTGATCTTGCCCAAAGTCTTCTCAGTAAGGAGGTCGCTTGTCTCTTTAGAGGCTGAAGCCCTTGCCAGGACCCTCTGAGGCGCCCCAGCACAATGGCACCCTGGGCTTGGAGAGGCACAGGACTCCCTGCTCCCTGTCTGGCCCCACCTCTCCCCTGCTCCCCCATGCTGGGCACAGTGTCTCAAGTTCCCCCAGTAAGAGCCAGCACTGCCTCCCCTGCCAAGTGGCCCCCGGCTGCAAAGACACTTGTGCTCACCGTGCTCGGCTCCTCTCTCTGGGTCACGCCTGATCACCTCTAAAAAGTTTCCCTGGCGGGTGTATTTCCACTCAGCTGCGACCGGAGGAGGGTGTGGGGGATGTGGTTGCTCTGGATGTTGGCAGGCAGGACAGGCCCACTGGCCCTGCGTGTACTTGTGTAGGAAGGGCCCAGGTTAGGGACTGGGGGGTCAGAGCATCACCTGGCCATCTTGTCTTCTCGAATATCCCCTGCTCAAGGCCCCGGGGCTGTTGATGGGTCGTACCTCACATAGATGCGCAGGGGGGCCTCCTGGTTGTGCCTCAGCTTCCTGGCTGGACCTGGTCTCTCAGCCTGTCAAGGAAGGGAAATGGCTTGTCAAGGGGGCCTTGTCTTCTGTCTCCCTCGTCCCTCCTGCCCCTGATGCGGTGATATTAATGTGGCAAGAGATGGACGCAGTGTAACCACTTGGGGGCACCGTGCCAGCAGTCCGGTCATCCAGTCGCCCGGTGGGATGAGCCCCAGGGGCTCTGCTCCAGTTCTCTCCTGGCTTTCCCAGCCAGGCACCCCTGCAGGCTGTGGGAGAATGGCCTCTTTGTCTTTGGCCTTGCTGCCCATGAGAACACACGTCCCTTTAGCAACTTACCAAGTCTTACATGTCCTATGCAGCCACTACCGATGGGCTGCTAAGCCCCTGAGAAAGTGGAACCAGGGACCCTCTGGACAGACTCCTGGCTCTCGAGGCCTAACCACGTCATAATCTGTAACTACAGTGATCGCCAAGGGCTCTTCCGGGCTGTGCCTACGCTCTTTTCTTGGCGAGCCCAGGGGGCTGTCAGTGGGATATTATTTTTTCCTCATTATTCAGACGGGGAACCAGGATCAGGGAAGATCTGACTTGCCCAAGGTCAGTGCAACCAAGAGGGCGCTCAAGGTTCTCGTTTTTGTGCTCTTTCCACGGCATTGAGATAACCTTCTGATCTTGGGCTGTCCCACCGGAGGAGGTTCTGGGCCTTCACGTGTACTCCACGCTGCTTGTCGCCTGCACAATGTGCCCGGACAGGCTGCCTTCCACAGGGGTGGGGTGGGGTGGGGGGCAACTTTTAATAAAGATGTGGCTTTATTGGGTCCCCAGGTCGGCCTGGTAGAGGTGGCATTCGGCAGATTTTTCTATTCAGTGCTGCCAAATGTCTATACTATTTGATGCCTTTTAACAAGAGCACACCATTCTTAAAGGATCCAAAATAATGCAACCATCTTCCAAAGCATAGCCTTAACATCATTCACTGACGAATGCGCTTCTAGGAGCAGACGAGGAGAGATGGGGAAATTTCACTTGAGGTTTGCATAGAGGTAATAAGGTAAAAATGTCAAGCAGGCCAATAAAGAATCTGTGTTATACTTAGATATATATACATACAATAACTCACAGTTTTAAATCAAGTTTTCTGATTTATAAAGAGATTTCAGATACATTTCATACAGTAGCCCTGTGAGAGAGGTATTCTTCCACAGAGGAGAAACCTGAGTTTCAGAGAGAATTAAAGAATTGCCCCAAGTCTTCCAATTAATAGATGGAAGATGTGGCACTTGAACCCGGCTTGTATATGCTTGCTCACCTACAATGAGTATTATACACACATTTACTTACATGTTTACATATGTACTTACATATATTCGTGATTATATGTCAGCATATGAAACTTGAGGCACACTCACAGTTGTTTGACTTGTTAAAACATCATGGGGTGATGTGCTTATCCGGTCTGCCCCTCTCGTGCCCGGAATCCTGGTTGCAGTGGTCTAGTCCGCCCTGTCCAGATATTGATCACACAACTGGAGGGACCTTACAGGGATTGAAGAAAGATCTAGCGGATGTAGGGGCACCTGGGTGGCTCAGTTTGGCTCAGGTCATGATCTCAGGGTCCTGGGATTGAGCCCTGCATCGGGGCTCAGCGGGGAGTCCGCTTCTCCCTCTCCCTCTGTGCTCTCTCTCTCAAATAAATAAATAAAATCATAAAAACCCAGAGATCTAGTGGATGTAATTATTAGTGCAAACACATATATGCATGGCTATAACTGAGTTCTCCATAGTTTTCCTGCATCTCCAGTTCCATCCCACTAATGAAGCAGCATAAATGCACAGCCAAGGAGGTGATTTCAGCGGGGTCCAGTCTGAGCTTCCTCTCCTCCCAGGCCCTGTTGATCCTCTCCTACATTTTTCATGCTGCTCAT
Source organism: Leptonychotes weddellii (assembly GCF_054177405.1). Lineage (NCBI taxonomy): Eukaryota > Metazoa > Chordata > Mammalia > Carnivora > Phocidae > Leptonychotes > Leptonychotes weddellii. The sequence goes on from NC_138379.1 coordinate 63,164,976, forward strand.
GTGCTATGCTGCCGAATAGCACAAAGTGTTTGGACACTAACAACCTTGTTCTGCCCCTTACTAGTGGTATGTGTTTGGGTAAATTACTTCTCCGTTTTCAGTCTCCTTATTTCTAAAATGGGGATCACAATAATAGCAGGACGACCTCATAACTCGTAGGGTTACGTTGAGGACTGCAGGTTCCTAGTACATGCATATCCTATTTGTCAGTAGAGAGGTAGTATTTACAAAACATCTTGTGACAGTGCCTGATGGGGAGTAAATGCTCAGTAAATGCCACCCACTTGTATCGTGCAAGGGAACACTGACTGCCGAGTCCTTAACTGCACTCTCTGAGGACATGTTTATGATCACCGTGATCCAGGGCGTTGCCAAGGAGGGGGCTTCCCTCCACTGTGTCCTGAGCGATGCCGGAGCCTGACCACAGCCCCAGGAACAGCCGCTGGTGCTGATGCTCTCTGCAGCTCTTCGGTCTGCACGCTGGCATCTTGGTCCCCCTCACTGTCATGTGGGGAGGGGTGGCAAATGCCTCGTGGCAGGAGACAGAGCTTCTTGGTTATGATCCAGATTGGAAATGGCCGCTGCACCATGCAGAGCCATGAATACTGGGACAGCTCCCGAGAAACACGCTAAATACCCTCTTTGCCCATCTTGGAGACAACCTGAAGAATGCTCCTATTGATGCCATATAGGGTCACTTTTGGGTGGAAGGGTTTAAGGTAAGAGCTATATAGACTCTGGAACTGTATTGGCTGATCTCTGATCTCAGTTCTGCCATTCAGTTGCTGAGTGATCAGAGCCAGTTACAAGCCTCTCCATCCCTCAGTTTTCTCATCTGTAAAATGCGGATGATAATATTTATTTTACAGGTTGTTTTGA
>NC_138379.1:63166354-63182153 GCF_054177405.1 Leptonychotes weddellii
GGTGGGTATTGAGGAGGGCACATTCTGCATGGAGCACTGGGTGTTATGCACAAACAATGAATCATGGAACATCTAAAACTAATGATGTAATGTATGGGGATTAACATAAGAATAAAAAAAAAAAAAAAAAGTTCCAGCCTGTGGCAGAAATTGCTATGCAATCACCAAACCCTGTTTCCTTTTTCTCTGAGACAAAGAGCCAGACTACTTTCCCAGCATCCCTTGCAGATAAGTGTGGCCATGTGACTATTTTCTGGCTGGTGAGTACAGGCTGCTGTGATATGTGCTACTTCCAGGCTTGGCCCGTAATCATCCTTCATGTATGATTCTCCATCCTCTTTTTCTCTTGTCTGCTGGCTGGTTGCAGAGATCCTAGGGGATGCTCGAGCCACTAGATGTTTTCAGCTCTATCCTCCACCTCCACCTTCCAAACCAGATGACTCTGGTTCCTGAGCCCTTCCCGGCTGAAATGCTGGGTCCGTAGGATTCACATGTGTTTCCTCTTCCCTAGGCATTTAGAGTCCAGCTTCCTCCCTTCTGATTAAGTTAGGTCCCCCACTTGCGTTTGCTTTCCATTGTCCCCAAATACGTTCACATTTCCTGCTCTGTGATCTCCTCTTTTTATCCTTTTCAATTCTTATACTATGTTTTTGGAGGCAGTTTTCAGGAGGGAGCAGAGACAAACACAGGTACCATCCTTCATGATTAAACAATGATTCTATTTGGTCATCTTTAGAATCGATGCTGGAAATACAATATTTAAAATAACTTCACAAAGAGGGATTCTGCTTTTATTAGTTACCGTTTGGGATTTTGAAGCATGAAACTACACATGTATAATTCATCTGCCTTTAATGAACTGGATAATTAATTAAATGGGAGATTAAGAATATACATCTTGTCTTTTCTTTCTTTCTTTTCTTTTTTAAAAGGATGATGGGACTTTCCTCTCCGGGTTTGCCCCATGAACAGCCAGCTTGTTTATTTTCATCACTGACTTGGACTCACGCCGAAGTCAGGCTTTGGGAGGCTGGCTGGCTCCTTTGGCAGGGTGTGGGGGAGGGAACTGAAGATCAGGTGAGCAGCTGAACCACACGAGTGTCACGTTCTCTCACACCTGTGGGGTCTAATGTCCATTTGTAATTTTGTGGCTCTTCGGATTCAAGCATGAAAGTCTCATGACCTCAGCCTCTCTACTGAAGTTACTAAGTAGTTTCATGTATGTCTCAAAACTTTATTTTGGCTCCTTTTCTAATGATCAGTTGAGAGGAATTTGGATTGATCTTTACCTTTTTGGGCTTAGTACTTGTGAAACCAGAAGGTACCACAGGATCTGAGAGTCTAGGTCTGATTCAGGGCTACTGTCTGTCCCTGGAGGGGACTGAGCCAAGCAGGTTTCTGGGTGAACTTGAGGGACTCCTTTGTTACCACATATGACCATTAGAGGGCGCCTCGACCTTGTCAGAGCACAAACCCCCGGGGAGAAAGGAGGGCTGTGTGAAAGGAGCAGCAGAGCCCCGATTCTCTTATTCAGCTGTTCACTTGGCTAATTAAGAAAATATTATGCCTGGGAAGCCGCATGCTTATTTCCTGACGGCTCTCGGACCAGTCCATTTAACCCTACAGGGGTTTTTGTGAATCAAAAAGTTAAACTTACTACTAGTAGTAATGATTATATGTATTTATGCTGATTTTGATAACATTAGTTACAACAAATAGAATATTTGCTAATAATAACTTAATTATTGGGGAGCCTAGGTGGCTCAGTTGGTTGAGCATCTGCCTTCCGCTCAAGTCCTAATCCCAGGGTTCTGGGATCGAGCCCCACGGTTGGCTCCCTGCTCCCTGCTCAGCCCGGGGTAGGGTGGTGAGGTGTGTATGTGTCTGTTCCTGCTTCTCCCTCTCCCTCTGCCCCTTGCCCGCTCATGCGTGTGCGCTCTATCTCAAATTAATAAATAAAATCTTAAAAACTTAATTATTAGTGGTAACAAGACCAATCATATGTTTCTAGGGGAGCGGAGAGATGTGGGCAATAGGCTATGTCTAGGGACCCCAGGAGACTTGGAAGTGCCCTGGGGTGAAGACAAGAGGGGACCCCGCCTGAGGAGCTGAGCCTACCCAGGCCCAGTGGGTCTAAGGGAGGGTGGTGGCTGGGCTCCAGCACTTAGCAAAGGCTCTGCACAGACTGCAGATCTGCTTATTTCTACTTAGCCTTGTCCAGAGGGCATTCCTGAGATTTGCTCTTTACACTTAAAGGAACGGGCCAGGAAGGAGCGAATAGGGCAGCGCAGGGAGGGCACCAAAGAGCTGGGGAAGTCAACAGCCTTTAGGACTGGCCCTGCACACAGAAACCACTGAGTCATATTATGTCACTTGCCACCTAGTGTTCCTGTTCCAGAAAAAGAGACACTAGGAGCCCATTCCCTTGAATAAAACAAACAAACAAACAAACAAACACGGGTTTAAAAAAAGTAACTGTTCAAGCCCTTGCTCACCTTACTTTCCCCTAAAATCTGATTTCACTTCCTTTCCTGCTTCTACCTGACAGTGTAACATTGTATGTTTTCTAATGCACGTGTTTCTTATGACTCTGGGTAAATGATGAACTACTGATCAATGAGCGCTAGTTCTGTTCTTCCTGGAATTCTCCCTGGCCTCAAGCCTAGACCTGAAAACCTATAGGGGGCATTATAGATACTTGCTGGTCTATTTAGTGAATGGTAAGACTCTGGCCATAATTAACTAGGGCTTTCTTTCTCCTTTCTGCCTCTCTTCACCCATCTCTGTGACTTACTCCCTTCTCTCCATGGCTCCACTCCAGAAGAGGGAAAAGATGAAGCCCATAATGAGGCCCACTCACAAGTGTCTTCAGAAACAATCCTCTTCAGGACTTTAAAAAACAGGTTAAATCTCCCAGAATCCCTTAGGAGGGTCCTGAGGCTCAGCAGTTATCCCCTTAATCCTGAGTTACAGATCCAACCATCAGGTTGGTAATGAGAGCCCTTTGCTTCAGTTTTCCCATATGTATAATGGGGTTAATAGCACCCGCCTCCTACCTTCTCCACAGGAACATGGTGAGATAATGTTGTAACATGCACTGCGGCCCTCAGATGAAAGGTGCCATATAAATATCAATGCTATTAAAAACCCTTGACTTATGGAAGCTCATGGAAGCTTCATTGCTTATGGGGTTCCCAGCAAGATGGATGAAAAGACAGGGGGTTGCACCCGAGGACTTCTTGGCGCTAGGGCCTGGCAGCTGCCCATGAGAATTTGAATCTGTACATGAAGCAAGGGCTAAAAAAGTAATTTGGCAGTGATTCCCAAAGGAAACACTAAAATGCTTTAAAATAAAAAAAATAAATAAATTTATAAAATAACTGACCTTTGTTAACACATCAAATAGTATAGAACTCTGGTCATAAAAGCCACAGTTCCTTGCCTCCTCCTTTCCTAACTCCTGTCCTTTTCCCTAGGGCAGCCACTTGTCACCTTTTTACTGGTTCTTTTGGTATCACTCCTCATATCTCTAAATAAAAATGTTTAAAGTCCTCTGTTGTGATTGTTCACATTTAGAAATCAGTTACTGAATTTCTGCCATTGGTCTATTGTGATTTTACCATCCTCCATCCCCCTCCTCGCAACCTTTGGATTTAGCTATATCACTATTCCACTTCTTTTATCGGTTTCCTTGGAAATTTGTCACAAACTTACCATTCTATATCTTTTTTTAAAATTTAAATTCAATTAAGCAATACATGGTACATCAGTAGTTTCAGATGTAGTGTTCAGCAATTCATTAGTTGCATATAACACCCAGTGTTCATTATAGCACGTGCCCTCCTTAATGCCCATCACCCAGTTACCCCATCCCCCCTACCACCTCCCCTCCAGCACCCTCAGTTTGTTTCCCATAGTTAAGAGTCTCTCATGGTTTTTCTCCTGCTCTGATGACTTCCCATTCAGTTTTCCCTCCCTTCCCTATGGTCCTCTGCACTGTTTCTTATGTTCCACATACGAGTGAAACCATATGATAATTGTCTTTCTCTGATTGACTTATTTCACTTAGCATAATACCGTCCAGTTCCATCCACATCGATGTAAATGGTAGGTATTCATCCTTTCTGATGGCTGAGTAATATTCCATTGTATATATGAACCACATCTTTATCATCTGTTGAAGGATATCTCGGCTCCTTCCACAGTTTGGCTATTGTGGACATTGCCGCTATGAACATTGGGGTGCAGGTGTCCCTTCATTTCACTACATCTGTATCTTTGGGGTAAATGCCCAGTAGTACAATTGCTGGGTCATAGGGTAGCTCTATTTTTAACTTCTTGAGGAAACTCCATACTGTTTTCCAGAGTGGCTGCACCAGTTTGCATTCCTACCAACAGTGTAGGAGGGTTCCCCTTTCTCCATATCCTCGCCAGCGTTTGTTTCCTGACTTGTTAATTTTAGCCATTCTGACTGGTGTGAGGTGGTATCTCATTGTGGTTTTGATTTGTATTTCCCTGACACCGAGTGATACAAAGAACTTATCAAACTCAACACCCCAAAAACAAATAATCCAGTCAAGAAATGGGCAGAAAATATAAATAGACACTTCTCCAAAGAAGACATCCAAATGGCCAATAGACACATGAAAAAATGCTCCACATCACTTGTTACCATTCTATATCTTGTTCAGTTCTAGACGCTTGTTGACTCTCACTTTGCAAAACAGGGCCATCCCCATCCCTACCCTGCCCGTCAGCTCCCCTTCCTGCCTCCCACCTCCCGACGTCTCTCCGTTGGACTTGCACGGCGTCACGATTGATGATACACACATTCTGTCCTGACACCGTAACTGTACACTGTGCTCCATCTGTGGGTTTATTTTAAGAGTGGAAGATCATTTTAACTGTTCAGGGCAGAGTCTGATTTTGTACGATGATTATATTTTCTCTCTTGTAGAGCTTTGGGTTTTTCCTGTAAGTAATTTCTTTTTCTGGCACTGTTTGCTTTCATTACATCCTTAATTTATTTTTGAATACTTGATTCAAAGAGGCATTCCGCTCCTGGGGTTCTGTCTTCTCACGGCCTGCCCTCTGCATGCTGCACAGTCGCTACTATGGCATTTCCTCACTGCTTCCATATCTTGGAGCGCATGTCTTCCTTGTTCTTGGCTTGCTCTTTTGCTTTGCTAGGGAATATCCTCAATAGCTTCCCCCCAAAGGCCTATTAAAAATAAATTCTGAGGTTTGATTGCCTAGACGTGTTTTTATTCTGCCCTCAACGTAAGTGATAGATGATTCAGGTAGAGAATTCAAGGTTGAAATTATCCTTTTCCTAAAACTCTGCAATATAACAGGCATCCTTATAAGAAGAGGAAATTTAGGGGCACCTGGGTGGCTCAGTCGGTGAAGCATCTGCCTTCAGGTCAGGTCATGATCTCAGGGTCCTGGGATCGAGCCCCATGTCAGGTTCCTTGCTCAGCGGGGAGCCTGCTTCTCCTGAAGGTAGCCATCTGCAAGCCAAGGAGAGAGGCCTCTGAAGAAACCAAATCTGCTGACACCGTGATCTTGGACTTGTGGCCTCTAGAACTGTGAGAAAATATGTTTCAGTTGTCGAAGCCGCCTAGTCTGTGCTGCTTTGTTATGACAGCCCCAGCAGATTAACACACTGGTCAAGTTCAAGCAACAAGTATAGATATAAACAAACTTCAATTGGCTCCTTTTAATAAGTAGAATTTATTGGCCACATAGCTAATAGGTGGTAGACTGGCTTTGACCACTGCTAAATTTAGGGGGCCCCAGTACATCACCAGATGTGGCTTCTTTCATCTCTCAGCTCCATGTCCTACCTTTCTGCCTTTATTTGCTGCCCTGGGTGGGGTTGGGTTATATGCTCCATGGTTTAAAATCCAGTGGAAAAGAATCTCCACCTCTTTTTCTGTAGCTTCAGAAAAAGTCTCCTTGTTCTTTGCTGGCCCTTTTGAGTGATGTGTTCTGAGCCAGTTACAGAGACCAGGAAGATGAGATGCTCTGATATCTAGTCCGGTGTCCCATATGCCCCTTTTGAGCTAGGGGGTGGGGTCATCTCTGTCCCAGCTGCATGAGTGAGAACGGGAAAGTGGTGATTGTCTCAATAGAGCGAGTAAATGTGGGGGAGATAAAAGCTTATATATGCTAGGTTCAACTTTGATTTTTGATTTTAAATGCATCGCATGACATAAATCTAGGGGTTTAAATGGTGGAATAATGGCGAGAAGCAGTCAGGATTTGATCGAAGTAGTATTTAGTGAGCATTGTCTGTATTTCTAGAGAGTAAGTGAAGATGAGGACAAAGAACGTTTTTTACCTTCAGTGAGCGTGTGTGCGGCCAGTGATTCTTACAGAGTTTCCATTTGTGGCCAGGTGGTCATCCTAGGGCACTTGTCCATGACCTCTGTCTTTGTAGTGGGATGGGGAGTTACAGCTCCTCTTATTGGTCAGTACTCTGAGGCTCCATGAGAGAGCTCTGGGAAGAGAAATTTATTTCAGATGGCTGAGTAATATTCCATTGTATGTATGGACCACATCTTCTTTATCCATTCATCTGTTGAAGAGCATCTTGGCTCCTTCCACAGTTTGGCTATTATGGACATTGCTGCTCTGAAGATTGGGGTGCAGGTGCCCCTTCTTTTCACTACATCTGTATCTTTGGGATAAATACCTAGTAGTGCAATTGCTGAGTCGTAGGAAGTCTCTATTTTTAACGTCTTGAGGAACCTGCATATTGTTTTCCAGAGTGGCTGTATCAAAAAGGATGAATACCTACCATTTGCATCGACATGGATGGAACTGCAGGGGCTTATGCTAAGTGAAATAAGTCAAGGAGGGAAAGACTATTATCATATGGTTTCACTCATATGTGGAACATAAGGAATAGCGTGGAGGACCACAGGGGAAGGGAGGGAAAACTGAATGGGAAGAAATCAGAGAGGGAGAAAAACCATGAGAGACTCTGGACTCTGGGAAACAAACAGGGTTACAGAAGGGAAGGGGGTGGGGATGGGGTAACAGGGTGATGGGTACTCGGGAGGGCACGTGATCTGATGAGCACTGGGTGTTACACGCAACTAATGAATCGTTGAACACTACATCAAAAACTAATGATGCACTATATGTTGGCTAATGGAACACAATAAAAAAATAATAAAAAATTTAAAAATTAAAAAAAATTATTTCAGAGAGCTTATCATCACGAGTCCTCCTATCCTTAAAATTTTGCTTCATTCCAATACCCTCTATACCTCAGTACAGGTACCCAGGTGCCTTTCTTTGACTGATGGCCTTCAGGCTGATGTTAGGGTAGAGAAAGTGGAACACTTTCTTGTTGGGAAATCTCCTAAGAGTTGGAAACTGAACAGCCTTTACCACTCTCTTCAGAAAATCCATTTCTGCGCTTGTTCCAGGTTCTATTACCGACTCACTGGATAGCCTTTGATCTACAACTCCATAGCTCATAGCCTCAGTTTCCCCATTTAAGAACAAGACCTGACCTGTTTCTTTCTCTGATATGTAAAGATATATAACTGGAATTTTGCTTTTCTTCCTTTCCTAAACTTATGTCTTCCTACAAGCTGTCCTCATTGCCAACTGATGTCAGTTAGAAGGAAGGTGGTAATAATAATAATAAATAACTAACAACAACAACAGTAATAATAGCTTATAGTGATGGAGTGCTTTTTACATGTCACGTCTCTGTCAAGTGATTGTTTTTAATACTCACAACACTTTGTGGTGAGTGGTCTCACCGCATCATCCCCATTTAACATAGAAGGAAACTGAGGTATAGAGAAGCTAATCTGGAGCCATTGTTCTGAACTGTTATACACCACTACCTTCCTGAATAGCATGAAGGAAAACGCTTAGGGACCAACACCCAGCTTCTGTCCTAGGGCTGCCCAAGTTCAGTGGCCGCCTGGGGGACTGAGAAAGAACCGTGGTGGTCATGGATAGTGACACTGAGACCACAGGGGAGGAAATCAAGGTGAAGAGATGGAGTGACTTGCTCAAGTCACCTAACAAGACCTTTTTGTCAACAATGATTTCCAAATGCCTTTTGAGCCCATTATCAGAACTCACACGATTGTGAATTAACAAAATGTTCTGCTCCTATAACATTGGTTTCCAGTAATAAATAGAAAAGTTGTGGGGCACCTGGGTGGCTCAGTTGGTTGAGCATCTGACTCTTGATTTTGGCTCAGGTCATGATCTCAGGGTGGTGAGATCGTGTCCCATGTGGGGCTCCACGCTCAGTAGGGACTCTGCTTCTTCCTCTCCCGTCCCCCCACCCCCCTGGTTACACATGTGTGCTCTTTCTCTTTCTCTCTCTCTCAAATAGATAAATAAATACAATCTAAAAAGGAAAGAAAGGTTGTAAGCACTTCCTTCCGATATGGGTACTTTCCATTTCAAGATCTGAATCATACTCTCTCATGGAGCCTCAGAGTACTGACCAATAAGAGTACAGTACACTTCATTCAACTCAAGTAAAATTCTGCTAGTATGCACATGGGCTCATCACTGTTGTCCCACAGTGTATGCTGTTGATATCATCTGATACAGGAAATTTATCATTAACTTCTGTTTTCCCCGTAAGTATCATATTGTTTTCTGAACTTTGGGGGGTGGTTTTAGAAACTTTGGAAATATATGATTTACTTATTTATTTTTGTCCCAGGGTGCACAAGTTTGAGCCATGTCTCTGTAGGTTTTTTCTCTTCTCCAATGACTACATTTACTTCTTTCTTTCTTTCTTTTTTTTTTTTTAGATTAACCTATTTCTTGAAAAACAAGGCCACTGGTCTTTGTTTGAACATGAAACAAGAGCATCTAACGGCTTTGTGCTTGAGATGTTCCCTAATAGACAGGGCAGTGGGCACCAGAGATGAGTGGATTGCCCCATCATCAGATCAACTTTTCAGATCGAAATAGTATTTCACATGGGTAACTTCTGTTTTCCGCTGCCGTGGAAAATCATCACTTTCAGTGATTCACTGGTCCCAGTACAGACTCCTAGTCTACGTAGACTTGCTTCCTTTTTGCTCTTTATATTTATGATTTTATTCTGAAATCTGGTGTTGCTATTATTATTTTAATCATGACTTTGATACTTCAGTGAATCATATTTGAGGCCTCGATCCAATTTTCAAATTGATAGCAGAGTATAATACCAGAGTTAACATAAAAGTGCCAATTTAGCAAACATGAACAGTAACGTGCAGATGATGTAAAATACTTTAGCTGAGACAAAACACTTTTTGTGGCCACTCTCATCATAGCAATATGTGTCCTTAACTTATCAAAGGCCGTTCAAGCTAACATCACACCCCTTCACACTTTTTTTTTTTTAAAGATTTTATTTATTTACTTGAGAGAGAGAGAGAACACAAGCAGGGGGAACAGCAGAGGGAGAGGGAGAAGCAGGCCTCCCGCTGAGTGGCTCGATCTCAGGACCCCGAGATCATGACCTGAGCCAAAGGCTGCCGCTTAACCCACTGAGCCACCCAGACGCCCCGCCCCTTCACACTTTCTACTTTTCTCTTTACGCCTTACCCTTCACATTTCCAGTCGTCCACTTCATACCGGACACTTTCTACGTCACGAGTATGATAATTTTTCCATCTGTATTACTCCATTCACCTACTCTCCCTACCCTCCGTTTTACTGTTGTCATGACTTTCAGTTGTGCACATATTATAAACCTATCCGTATATTATTACTGTCACTTTAAATTGTCAGTTGTCTTTCTGAGGGAATTTCAAGAAGGAAAAACAAACCATGGTATTTTATATTTACCCGCAGTTTCTGATGTTCTTCTTTTCTTTCTGTAGAATCAAGTTTCTATCTGGTAGTATTTCCCCCAACCTGAGGAACACCCTGTAGCATTCTTTATAGTGTGGGTCAACTGGAGGGTGGGAAATTCTCCCAGCTACCTTTTATCTACAAATGTCTTTGTTTTATCCTCATTTTTAAGATTGATTTATTTGAGAGAGAAAGAGAGTGTGCATGAGCAGGGGGAGGGACAGAGGGAGAAGCAGGCTCCCCGCGGAGCAGGGAGCCCAACGTGGGGTTCGATCCCAGGACCCCGGGATCATGACCTGACCCAGAGGCAGACGCTTAACCCATTGAGCCACCCAGGTGCCCCTTGTCCTCATTTTTGAAGGCGATTTTCACTGTGTGTATATCAGAAGTTGGGAAGGATGTTTTTGGACTGAACGTTCCATGGAACTTTGCTTCTAAGGCCGTACTAGCTCAATAATACTGTCGTGCCATTAAAAATGACAAGTCCCAACAGCAAGAACCCGTAAGTTTGAGAGAGCGCCAAGGCTAACAGCTCTGCCTGTACAAATCTCTGCTTTAAGTAAAACCAAGGGGTCTTTACTGTAAAGTGCTTTGCGCAAACGGAGGCTTTGATGAAGGTGCGTCCCTTCCACACATGACATGAAAGGTGACATGGCCAGATGTGGTCTCACACCACATAAAACAAATCTGTAGGAAGAAGTATCAGTACATGAAAACCCTATTCCCTGTCGGTGCGCCTCTCTCCTGAGGGCTTAGGACCGCGCAGGCCGTTCATTCATCAGCACCGACGGGCGCCGCGGCCGGGTTGCGGGGCGCCGTGCGGGAGCGGGCGGGCGTCTGTTGCGCGGGGCCGGCGAGCCGGCTGGGGGCCCAAGGCGCGGGCACGCGCGTCCGGAGGAGCGGCAGCCACGACGCGACTTGAGGGCTCCAGGAATGGGGGCGGGGGCGGGGGCGGGGGCGGGGGGAAATGCGCAGGGCTGGCGTTGCGGTGGGAAATACTTCCGGAAGAGCCGGATTTTGGAGACCCACGTTGAAGGGGTGGAAGCCGTAGGCTGGAGAAGCGGTGAGATTTGAGGGGTCCGGGAGTAGTGGGAGAGCAACAAAAGCACAAGACCAAAATGGGCTTGGCAAAACCTGCGCCTGGCGAGAGCAGCGGCGGCCCGGGGGGGAGTAGATAAAGAGACTGCAGACGGTACAGGCTGCGGGGCGGCGGAGGGGGCGGCGGGGGCTGCGTGGGACCGGGACGTGGCTGGGGAGTCGTGACTGCGAACTGAGAGGTTATAATCTGATCTGATCCGGGAGGCACCCACTGGTGCCACCACGGGAAAACTGCCCTGTGAAAAACAAGAGTTTGAGAAGGGGCGTCCTGGCACAGAGGATGCAGCAAAACTCAGAGCCCCGGGGGGCGGGGGGGGCGGGTGGTGGGTAGGGGGTGCTGGAGACGAACGAAGAAACTGCAGTCATTTCAAAGCAGTGCGGTCCAGCTGAAATAGAAGGCAGGCCACATATAGTACTGTAGATTTCCTAAGGTCACATTGAAAGGGTAGAAAAGAAAACGTGAAGTTAATACAAATACTATACTTTATCCCGAGTGACTGAAAATAGGACATTTCAACATGTAACCAATATACAAATTATCAGTAAACTGCCTAACAGCTTTTTCCTCCTGAATCTGCACTCCAGTGTGCATTTACACTTACGGCACATCTCAGTTTAGCTGGTAAATTTTCATTGGAAATATTTGATCTGTACTTAGATTTTATAAACGTTCCAGCTGAAAAGTTGATTTGTATACCCAAGTTGTTCCAAACATACTTAAATGTTTCCCAGTGACTGAACTGATTATCAGTTACTAAATTAAAAGTTGAAAGTAGGGGCGCCAAAAGCATCTGCCTTTGGCTCAGGTCGTGATCCCAGGGTTCTGGGATGGGGTCCCAGGTCCCTGCTCAGTGGGGAGCCTGCTTCTCCCTCTCCTCCCTATGCTCATGCTATCTCTCTCTCTCTCAAATAAATAAAAAAATAAAATCTTAAAAAAAAAAATCCAAGAGCTTGAGTGGGAGTTCCCTTGGAATTGTGCTTACCTTGTTGCACTAAAGAGCAGAGGGGGCAAATCAATTTCTTTGTTCAAAGAGAGAGGATAAAGATGATCCTCTTTTATATACAAATGTTCCATCATCAGTTCCCTGAAGACAGGGACACAAAATTCTGCTCACTTCTCTTTTTATCCTCACTCAGCTCGGGGCCTGATGTATGGTAAGTTCTTGTTAAATATTGACTGACCTAAGGAAACCACACCAACTTAAGTCTTGAATTCTTTTCATCCTTCTAAGGACACAATGCTTTGTTCAGATTTGTCTGAATTTACAGTTCCCCTGTGCACCTTCTCATTATCAGCATCTGATCATAGAGAAGGGACACAGAAGCACATCCCTGCCTGCCTCTCAGGGCCTCTGAATTAGAGAACATTGAGCAGAGAGGCAGAAAAGCGGGCTCAGCAGAACTTGATCTGAGAATTTTCTCCTTTTTTTCTTCATTACTAATCCTTCTTCTCTTCCTACCCCTGTTATTTTCTTCCCTTCTATAAGGATTAATCTCTGAAATGAATGCAAAAAGTTGTTCCACAGTATTAGAAAAATCTGGAGACTTCTTTATTTTTTTTTAAGATTTTATTTATTTGTTTGACAGAGAGAGAGAGAGAGAGCGCATAAGCAGGGGGAGGGGCAGAGGGAGAGGGAGAAGCAGACTCCCAGCTGAGCAGGGAGCCCAACTTGGGACTCGATCTCAGGACCCTGGGATCATGACCAGAGCCAAAGGCAGGCGCTTAACCTACTGAGCCACCCAGGCGCCCCAACCTGGAGACTTCTGATCTCGTGCTATGATTTCTGCAGGAGGGCCTTGGTCACTGCTGTGTGAGAGGGCAGTGGTCAGCTCAAGACTCCACAGAAGGTGCCCCTGACCCTCATCTCAGGGAAGAGTGAGTGCATGAGCAGGGAGAGAGAGAGTATGAGCAGGGGGAGCAGCAGAGGGAGAAGGAGAAGCAGGCTCCCCGCCGAGTAGGGAGACTGACGTGGGGCTTGATCCCAGGACCCTAGGATCATGACCTGAGCTGAAGGCAGCCGCTTAATGACTGAGCCACTCAGGCTCCCCTAAAGATCTTTTTAAAAGTACAGTTCTAGGGGCGCTTGGGTGGCTCAGTCAGTTAGGCATCTGCCTTCGGCTCAGGTCATGATCCCAGGGTCCTGGGATCGAGCTCCGCATCGGGCTCCCTGCTCGGCGGGAAGCCTGCTTCTCCCTCTCCCTCTCCCACTCCCCGTTTGTGTTCCCTCTCTCGCTGTCTCTCTCTCTCTGTCAGATAAATAAATAAAATCTTAAAAAAAAAATAAAGTACAGTTCTAGATTTACAGAATAATTGAGCAGATAGTACATACAGTTACATGTGTCCACCTCCCCCCACCTCCCCCCCAACATATAGTTTCCCCTATTCACATCTTCCATTAGTGTGGCAAATTTGTTAAAATTCATAAACCTATATTAAGACATTATTATTCACTAAAGTCCGTAGTTCATAGAACCCACAGGGTTTTCTTGCTGTTGGACACACTGTGGGCTTTGACAAATACATAATGACATGTAGCCACCATCGAAGTATCATACAGAATAGTTTCACTGCCCTCAGAGATCCCTGTGCTTCACTTATTTAAGAAATCAAAAAGACAATAATGTTTCACGACATATGAAAATTATGTGAAACTCAAATTGCAAGGTTCATAAATAAAGTTTTATTGGGAAGCAGTCGCTCCCATTTGCTTACATACTATCTATGGCTGCTTTGGCTCGAGAGCAGAGCTGAGTAGTTGCGTTGGGGACATCTGGCCTGCAAAGCTGGAAATATTTACTATCTGGCCCTTTACCAGAAAAGTTTGCTGACCACTAATCTAGACGATAAGTTCTGGAAAGTTTGAATCGTCACCTCTCAGCACGTAGGGAGGGGACGTGAACCTGGTAGGTTTCTCCTCTACCCTGACTGATTTCAGATACAAAACGTCCCCTCTGGAACATTAGCAATTATTTCCATAGTCACCTTTCTCCCTGGAATCCCTTCTGCCATTTTGTTATGGGTCTTTATCACTTATGTCTTGATTTTTCTTTTTTAAAGTGAATCTCTGACAAGAGGTGTGCAGTTGATATGTTCACAAGTCACAAAATTGTGGATCAAAGAACTTACTCATTTGTTCATCTATTGTCCTCCCTGTCTCCAACAAACATTTGCTTAGCATTTGCTTTCTGTTGTGTGCAGTCCTGGTTAGTAAAGATTAAAAAAGCAGCCCCAGTCCTTGGGGAGGTCAGAAAGGAGCGCAGATAACAGATAAAGTAACAGCTACAACACAGTGTGGTAAGTGTTATAAAATAAGCTTCAGACACCAATAATAGAATCATAGGCCCAGGAATCCAAGAACCACCAGTCATTTATTTAACAAATGTTTACTTGGTACGTATTAAATACTAAGTACTGTGCTAGGTGTTGGGAATATTATGGTGGGCAAGACAGATCTTAAAGAGCTCTTAGTCTACCTTATATTTATCATAAACATAGGTATTTTTGAGGCCATCTGATGTAATCCTCTTATCTGATGAAAGAATCCTTGTTCCAGCTGTCTTGGGCAAGTGTCACTGATATTAATGTGGTCTACTCCAGTGAGAGGAAACTCATGGATTAATTTGTCTGAGGTTGGACAATGATACACATTGATTGCTATGCTTTATTTGATTGAAACTGGGCCTCTCAGTAGAAATTATACATTTCAGAGCTGAAAAGTGCCTACTAAAATATCTATTCTTTTAAAAATACTATTTTATTTTATTTTTTTCATCATGATAACTGTACTCTTAAACCCCCATCACCTATTACACCCATCCTCCACCCACCTCCCCTCTGGTAACCGCTGGTTTGTTAAGAGTCTGTTTCTTGGTTTGTCTCTCTCTCTCTCTCTTTTTTGTCCCTTTGCTCATTTGTTTTGTTTCTTCAGTTCCAGATATGAGTGAAATCATATGGTATTTGTCTTTCTCTGACTTATTTCGCTTAGCATTATACTCTCTAGCTCCATCCATGGGGTTGCAAATGGCAAGATTTCATTCTTTTTATGCTTGAATGATACTTCATTGTATATCTATCTACTCCATCTTCATCCATTCATCTATCAAAGGACACTTGCTCTGCTTCCATAGTTTGGCTATTGTAAATAATGCTGCTATAAATGTTGGGGTGCATGTATTCCTTTGAATTACTGTTTTTTGTATCCGTTGGGTAAATACCCTGTAGTGTGATTGCTGGATCATAGGGTAGTTCTATTTTTAACTTTCTGAGGAACTTCCATACTGTCTTCCACAGTGGCTGCACCAGTCTCCCACCCACAGTGCACGAGTGTTCCTTTTTCTCCACATCCTTACCAACGCTTGCTGTTTCTTGTGTTTTTTAGTTTAACCATTCTGACAGGTGTGAGGTGATATCTCGTTGTGGTTTTTGACTTGCATTTCCCTGAGGATGAGTGACGTCGAGCAACTTTTCATGTGTCTGTTGGCCATCTGGATGTCTTGTTTGGAGAAATGCCTGTTCACGTCTTCTGCTCATTTTTAATTGGATTATTTGGGTACAACTCTAAGTCTTTCAACAGAGGGAATTTAATATAAGGAATTGGTTATAGAAAAGATGAAAGAGCTTAGAAGCTAAGCATGAGAAGGTGAGACAATCCTATGATTAGGAACAGCAGGGGCGCCTGGGTGGCTCAGTTGGTTAAGCGACTGCCTTCGGCTCAGGTCATGATCCTGGAGTCCCTGGATCGAGTCCCGCATCGGGCTCCCTGCTCGGCAGGGAGTCTGCTTCTCCCTCTCCCACTCCCTGTTTGTGTTCCCTCTCTCGCTGTGTCTTTCTCTGTCAAATAAATAAATAAAATCTTTAAAAAAAAAA
>NC_138379.1:63182653-63206080 GCF_054177405.1 Leptonychotes weddellii
AAAAAAAAAAAAGAAATGGCTTTTTCACTAGTGAGAGGTTTGTTTTAGCTCTGACTCATTCAATCTGAGGACAATATTCTGGTTCCCGGGCCCATGGCATAGCTGGGTGAGTTGGTGTCAGAGTGTTGTATGTCTCTGATTTTTTATTTTTTGCGGAAAATAGCCCTTGCTCTCCCCTTCTCTCTCAGGGTCCAGTGTCTTATATCTTTTATTTGTTCCTTGAAGTTCCCTCTTAAGTCACGTCCCAGCTCCAGAAGCTGTAATGCATACTTTCAATATTGTGGTTCTTAGAACATCTTTTGAGATGTTCTGGTAATCGCTGTTGGATATTCAGATACACTGGCTTCTTTCTGATAAGAAGAACCCAGTTCACTCAACATCCAAGTTCCATTTTCTAAAGACGAAGTTAGTTGCTAACATTCAGGAATACCATGGAGTCTTCCAACATGTCTTTAAGAGCCAGGTCCCCCTGCCCTGGGGGAAGACCAAAGATCTAGTTGGCTGAGACACACAGCTTCCGGGTTTTCTAATAATACAAAGGTGGCATAGTCATGTTTGGTTAAAGAAGGATGAAATTCCTGCCAGCCAGGCTGCCAAGAAAGATTCTTCCTTAAGCTTTGTACCAGGAAACTTAATGTCCAGGGGGCTGTTTCCAAAGAAAGCTCTTGACTTCTTTCAATCTCATATGTGCTGACACATGTGCTCATTGGTTGTGGTGGTCTTTACTGTGATGAATGGATATGGGATTGAGAGGCTACCCTAACTGCCATTGGCCTTCCCTAAAATGGAGCTCTGCTGTCCTCATAAGGGGCTCAGTAGAAAATAGTCATTGTGAGCAGCTATTGAACATGAGACTGTTCAAGATGTGTACGCTGAGCATAGTGAGTACAGTCTTTAAGCACAATGAAACGTTGGGCTGCCTTTCCACAGGTTGAGTAAAAAGCTTCGAAGTCTATCTTTCTCCTAAAATGTCAGTGTAGCTGTTTGTGAGCATTTATTCTGACCCAGGAGTTCCACCAGAGACTTTCAACTCATTATTGTTTACAGGTGGTATCATTTCCACTTTACAAACCAGTAACTGAGACCCCGAGGTTAAGTACTTGTTGGAGTTTACAGAGTAAAGGCAGCACCAAAGTCACATTTTTTCGCCATGCAACCTGTTTCTTGGTAAAGGTGATCCTTTCCCACTGAATTGAACTCAGCTGTGATAGTAGCCAGGGATTCCAGTAAAAAGAACTTTCTAGAAAGTTCCAATTCTTACCAAAGGTAGGTTTAGTCCCACGGGTCACTCTTCCCAGAGAGACGTTGAAAATGATCACTGGTGTCAGTAGCCAAACCGGTTACCTGGATTCATTCAAAAACCCAACATACTTTATTTTTTTATTTTTTATTTAAAAACCCAACATACTTTAAATACTCAAATGCTACAAAGCTCTTTCCGCAAAGCTGAGTGCAGGAAGAATTTAGGGGGTCTCTGTTAATTATTTCAGCCAGAAGATGGTGCTTTGAAGAACATACAATAAAGTACTTGAAAATAGTTATGGTGAAAAAGGAAAAAAAAAAAAAAGACTAGGCATGCCTAACACGCAGTTTGGTGTCAGCCTAGAGTAGGATGGTTTAATTAACAGATGCTGTGGTCCTGCTTGAGAGGACTCTTGCCTTTTAGGCACCGCTGGCGTTCTAGATGTCATGCCCACAGTGCCCAAGTCCCCAAGTGTTTCCTTCTAGTGTGTGAAGGCATGGTGTGTGTGCAGGGCTGCCTCCTGACTCTTAGAAGGGGAGCCTGGGTGACATGGCGCATAGTGGCTTTTGTTAGCAATCATGTCCAGCAGTGCTACTGGTGTGAGGTGGCTCAGGGCAAGTCCCTAAGAAGGCACATTTGTAGTGGGCTGCTGACTCTTGCTTGAGGAATAGAGGACACATGTCATGATTCACAGATGTCCCAGTGAAGATGCCACAATTGTGGGACATATGGAGCTCAGTGTGTGTACTCTACTTTGTGCCATTTCCCCAGAGGCAAGGAGTCATCTTGAATAATGTGAACATGCCTCTCACTCAGCCTCCGGCACTTCTGAAGACAGTCTGCTGTTGAAGATATTCAGACCCAGACAAATGCCAGATATTTGGAGAGCCAGGTGCCTAGTATCCCACTAGGAGTGGAGAGAGCCTGAAATAGGAATCAGGAGACCTGACTTCTAGTCCTTGCTCCGCCCCCAACTTGCTGTGAAACATTGAACATCTCATATAATCTCTCTGACCATCAATTTCCTTAATTTGTATAACAAGGGAGTTGAAATATAATCCCTAAAGTCGCTTTGGAAGTGTAATTCCAAGGAATCAAAAATAATTTTTGAAACTGAATGAAAACCATCTTACCTGATTCTCCAGTTCTAGAAAGATTTTTACAATGGTGAGAGAGAGATGATTTGCAAATGTTCAGTCTAGGAGTCAGAGTTGGAAAAGATCTGAGTGGGGATATGTGACAAATTTTGAAGTATTCCATATTTTTCTTTGCTTATCCATTTTGTCCCCCCTGTTCTTTAAGAGCTATCTCCAATTCTTTATGCAAGAAGCATTTTCCCACAACCCTGGCTTATTCTGATCTGTTTCCTTCCTCACCGTTCATGGAACTTGGTGTCTTCCTTAAGCCTTAGACACAGCATTTTCCTCTCCCCGCATTGCTGTTGGGTGTCTGATGTACACTGGGCCCCTCGGCAGCTGAAAGATAAGCACCATGATGGCAGAGAGACAGGCCCAGAGTATGTTTAATAATCCACTCCCCACCCCCGCCCCGAGCTTTGACGGTGACAATAATCCATGGAGGACTGAGCACAAGGCTATTCATTTGGAATCATTAAAAACTAATCACTTTGTCAATTTAGTTATTCCAGTTGCTTAATCTTTGACTATGGGAATGGCAAAAATGAGGGGAACAGAATGGTGAGTGCCAAAGTTTCTGTGATGTAAAAAACTTGGAAACCAAAATTAGGCAGTACCAAAAGCCCAATAAATCCTGATTCACAAGGATGGGATAGGAAATAAATTGAGATCATTTTGCCAAGACTCCATAGCAGTCAGATGGTACAATTTAATTTTCCATCTTGGTACCTTTGCTTAATCATAGATTTCAGAAATATAATTGAGACTGTAAGCACCAATATTTCCTAGAAAGCATAAAATTCAGGAGTTATATTCTATTTAGGAATATTTTATCCAGATGAATATATATCCCCCTGCTCCCCATTGGGCCTAATGCGGACACCGGCCTCCTTTGATTTGCCTGGGGATGATGTCAGCATTTGATCCATTCATGCCTGTCCTGTTCTGGCTCATAAAGTGCTTAATTAAGGTGTTCCTGTGCTTCGGTGGTAAAGCCAAGTCTTTAATGGAACCAGAGTGGGGGGTCACCTTCTATAAAGCTACAGTTCTCACCAAAGACCTCATTAAGCAACCAACACACATGCAGGATTTTTCTTCCCAGTGAAATGTGGGGTTTTCACGGGTGCTAACTCACAGGCAGAACCACCCTTGGACATGAGTGAGGCCAACCACTGCACAAACCCCAAGTTTTAGGGTCTGTTAAGGAGTTTACTTAACCATATCACTGTGTCAGCCCAGTTGATGGTAAAGGATTTTGGGTACCCCCTTGAAGCAGGCCCTAGGATGTGCATAAGGGAGAGACCTATATATCTATCTGAAAGAAGAGCCAATTAATTGAAGGGAAGCATGTGGGGGAAGAGAGAATCTTTTGTAAGCTTTGAAATAAAGGGAAGGTTATCATCTCATTTGGGCTTGATCTTAGAGTGTGACTTTCAGATTTCAACTTCTGTTGGATCAGCAGAAAAATCATGTGTTGGTTCTGAAGCCATATGAATATCTTGGGGCTGCTCTTATTCCCTATATCAGATAGTGATTGATTTGGGCTGCCAGTGGAGAGCAGAATAGAGTGGCTTAACAAATTAAGCTTCTGTATTCTCTTATAAAACAATCCCAGAGGGCTCCTGGGTGGCTCAGTCGTTAAGCGTCTGCCTTTGGCTCAGGTCATCATCCCAGGGTCCTGGGATTGAGTCCCACATCAGGCTCCCTCCTCGGGGGGAAGCCCGCTTCTTCCTCTCCCACTCCCACTGCTTGTGTTCCTGCTCTCGCTATCTCTGTCTCTGTCAAATAAATAAATAAAATCTTAAAAAAAAAAAATCCCAGAGGTGGGCAGTCCAAGGGTGGTGAGATAGGTGGTATGATAGGATTTTGGGGGCCTTCTATATTTTTGACCCATGATCCTTAGCATGTGACTTCACTCCTCAAGGAAGTTCATGGTCACAGTATGGCTGCTGGAACTCCAGCCCTCAGGTCTATGTTCCAAGAAGAAAAGAGGAAGGGAAAAGGTAGAAAGGGTCCAATTCTTGAGGCATTACCCCATTAGCCCTTTAAAAAGCTCTCATGGAAACGCCACACAACCAATTCTATGTACATCTCACTGGATACTCTAAACTACAAAGCGGCGGGGGGGAGGGGGGCAGTTGGAAATATAGTTTTTTGTTTTGTGATTTGTTTCTGAGTAAAAGCAGGATTTGATTGTTACTAAGAAAGACGGGAACATGAATATTGCAAGGTAGCAGGCAGTCCCTGCCACCTTCCCCTACCTCAGTTCTCCCTGTTTCTCATCCTTCACAAACACCCTCTTAGTCCCCCTTTCCTTTTCCCACCTCCAGATCGTGGGGTCCCAAGGCCTGGTTAGTGGCATTTGAGAGAACTCACAGACAGTGTAATAGCTAACTGTCCCTGCATCCTCACTCTGTTCCAGGCATTGTCATAAAGGTTTTCCATGCCAAGCAGGGGGGTGACAGAGGTCCTGTCCCTGGTCAGGGGGGCCGGGAGGCCCAAGGTAGGTTTCCCTAGCCAAGTGTAGCCAAGCAGTGGTCTAACAGAGATGCTAAGGCAGTCTGGCTTGCTGGGGAAGTGTGGGGGCTCTCGCATCCACTGACAAGCTTATGATTCTTGTTCTACCAACTGAGTAAGTAATTGAATCTCTCTGTGCCTCAAAATGCTCATCAGTAAAATGAGGATAATGATAGTACTTGCTTTGGGGGTATAGGAGTTTCCTGTGGCTGCCGGAACAAATTACCACAAACTGGGGAGCTTAAAACAACAGAAATTTATTCTCTGCCCGTTCTGGAGGCAGAAGTCTGAAAGGAAGATGTCAGCAGGGCCACACTCCCTTGGAGGCTTTCAGGGGGAATCTGTTTGCTGATTCTTCCAGCTTCTGGTAGAAGCTGCTGGCAGTCCTTGGTTGTGGTGGCATCACTCTGGTGTCTGCCTGCATTTTCCTATCACCTTCTCCATGTGTGTCTGATCTTTCTCCTCATCTCAAAATCCTTAACTTAATCACATCTGCAGACTCTTTTTCCAAATAAGGGGATTAGGACTGGGACTTATCGTTGGAAGCCATTATCAGCCCACCCACAGCGGGGATTAGGAGGCTCAGATGAGACAGGATCTGTAAAGGTGCTCAAATGCGACGCCTGGCACTGGGTTAACATCTTAACCTGCCAGAGATGTTAGTCATCATGATAGCTCACCTATCTTGAGGGGTCTCTGGAGAGCAGGAGCTCTGTGGGAAACAGACTGCAAATGGTCACATTTCCCTCTTTCTAATTAGAGCTTTGCCATAACTCCCACTGACTGAGCACCCCCTCTCCCAGACGCTGTGCATGGGGCTCCACATCATCTCATTTATTCCTCATGATGGCTCTGTCGCAGTCGCTGGTTTTCAACCAAGGAAACTGGAGTTCAGAGAAGTTACTTCTGCAAGATCTCACAGCATTAAGTAGGGAAGCTGGGATTCAAGTTCATTCTCTTTTCTCTTTACTGCATACATTTGTTTTTAAGCCACCTGTGTGGGCTCTGAGGGGCTTTCTGTGGACATGAAGTGGGAGAAGGAAGAACTCAAGACTTGAGTGGTGCCAGGGCAAACCAGGGCTAGAGACTGTGTAGAGGAACGCATCGCTTGGATGGCTCAAAATGTATTAATCTAATTAGGGAGGGCATGACTACATCCAAGTGCAACGTGTAATCACCATCTCCACCCTCCTTTTTGCCAAGTAGCCCCTGCCCCAATCTACTCCTGTTTTCTCAGTGCCCCTTCTCAAGTTCAGGCAACAACGTTGCTCGTCCTTCTGGTGACCATGACGGTCTCACACATTTGCTCTGACCACACCCTCTGCTGCTGCTCACCTTCACCCCAGCTCCCCTCCCCATACTCAGACCTGCAGGATCCATATGGTGCAGGTGCCGCTTAATGTAGAAAACCGGCTTCTGCTATTTACTCTCTAGTGTGTGGGTTTTGTCTTCCCAGCCAGATGGTAAATCTCTTGAGTGCAGGGACTGACATTCATACATCTTGGCCCCAGTTTCTAGTTTAATGTCCCATATAGTGTAGAGGTTTAACAATTGCTCAGTGGTTGAAGGGATGGGGGAAAAAATCTGACTGAAAGATCCAGGTTGTAGGGGACAGTGGTGCTGGTGAGGTGCACACCCCTTGTGAGCTACCAGCTCCTTGGAATCTGACTTGGAAGCCCATCTCTGCTCTGGTTGGATGATTCTCCTGGGCAGGTTCCTTGTAACAATGGTTAATCTCACCTGCCCTTAGAAGGCATCTTCCTTCATGGTGTTGCCCTTGGCCTTGGCAACGTAAGTGTTCTACATCCCCATTCTGTCTTTAAAGCAGTTGCTCATGTGAAACTTTCCAGCCCAACTGGATATTTTCACAGCATAAAAGAGACACCTCCTCAGTCTGAGTCAAAATGTGAGAATGTTGGTTGGGAATGAGCCTGAGGGGTAATGAATGCTCGGTGCCTCACAGTGCCGTCATCCTGTGGCTACACTGTAAATAACATAAAGCTCACCACCACAGGCATTCCACCGAGTGCTCTCCAGCTATGTCAGAGGCTGCTTTCTGTGGATGCCTTCCTTGAAGTCACTCACTTGTTTTGTTTCTTGGGTAAGGGTTGCATCCTCCAGGACTCATAGGACATGGAGCTTCAGTCCCACTGTTACAAATGTATAATGTGTTCTTAGGAGTGATTTGCTGTGGAGACACTAAAGAGACTGATTTCTCTTACTTTCATCTGTCCCTATCTTTTCCACTTTGGATAGTTCCCATGGTTTCAACTAGTTACTATGTTCTAGTTTCAAGTAGGTACTATGGTTTTTGTTTTGTACTGAGTACTACAGAAAGGTGATTTCCCAATTTGTATATGCATTCAACATTGTGTTAGTTAGACCAGGTCAGTTTGTGCTATAGCAACAAACAACCCCCAGATCTCAGGGGCTTAACACCACAGACGCATGTTTCTTTCCACTTGGGTTCATAGAGGACCACGTGGCTCCAGGACAACTGTCCTCTTGGGACAACTAGTAAGCCAGGCTGCTGGGATCGTGAGGCTTCACGATCTTCACTGGAGGCTTTCCCTGCAGCAGAGGATGTGGGGAGGGGGGTCTTGCAATGGTAATTAAATGTCCTGGCCCAGAAGTGACACATGTCACTTCCACTCACAGCCCACTTGCCAAAATCCCATGGCTTCATCTATCTGCAAAAGCTCTTTGCTCTCCCCTTCTGCTGGGAGTAAAGAATCAGCATGGGTAAGCACTGGACAGCTCTGCCATTAGAATTGTTTGGCAAACTTAGGGAAAATATAGAGGCCACGCCAGAAAGTCTGATTCAGTTGCCCTGAAATGGGGCCTGGGGACCTAAATTTTGGCAAATGTCCCAAATAACTGATCCAGTTGATACACAGGTGGGCATTGGGAAGTACTGCTTTAGAAAACCTAATGCCCTCTCGGGGTGACTATTGGCTGTCTCTGTGATAGGACTGACACTCGTCAGGAATGTGCAAAACAAGTCAATATATGTAATTCAGTGCTAAAATATGCAGCGTATGTAGTAAGTGCTGTGGGAAGTCAACAAACATGTCCCCTCCTTCTGATATGCTTGCCTCTTATTTGGGTGGCTCTGCCAGACAACTCATTATGATAAGGAACTCTTGCTTAGCGTGCATTTGCGTGTGTGTGTGTGTGTGTGTGCACGCTCGCACACGCACACGCCTGCGCATGCTGGGAGCTCAGAGTACAGCAGTGCGGAGAGTCAGATGTCCATGTTTCCCTGCAGACCCCGTTGGAATGACAGGGTCCTCCCTATGAATAACCTCATTCTAGCTTTTTACCCATCAGGCTGAGTCTAGAGAGGACACCAGTGATTCTGAATCTAATCCTTCCTCTGTCGTTACCTTACTGGGTGGCCCGGCGTCAGCTATAAAGCCAGGTAACTCTGCCTACTCTGGGGCTAATTAGCCAGCCTGGGGATGACTCAGTTCTTCCTCTGCTTCTTCCTCCTTCTTCTCCTGAACAGCCTGTTCAATTAGGACTTGTATTCAGCTACTAGTTAACAGAAGCCTGGAAAACACTGGCTCAAATGTATTGTTTGGCTTATGCAAAAGAAAGTCAGAAGTTGGCAATCTTCAGGGACCCAGATTCCTTTGGCTTTCCACTTGACCATCCATTCGTAGGGTATGACCCTCTTCCCCCTTCTCTCAAGATGGCTGCTGAAGCTCATCATCATATCTTCATTTCAGGCATGAATAAGGGGAAGAGCAAAAAACTACAAGGGTCTCTGCCAGTTGAGTCCAGAGAAGTACCACCGAATGACACATGCGTACATCTCATTGGCTAGAAGTGTGTCGCATGACCATCCAAGCCTCAAGTGAGGCTAGGAAACAAGAGCTTCCATCACAAAGCCCCAGTGTCAGGCATCCAGACTTTTTATCCCATTCCCTTGCACAGGGAAATGGAGGCTTCTGCCTCACGGAGCAGAAGAGGGCCAACTCTTGCTCCCGGCCAGACACCCACAGGCTCAGTGGATACACAGAGGCAGAGGGCTGAGTGTGCACAAACCTGACTGTGCGCAAGTCCTCAGTCCTGACGTCTGAGAGTGGACTCGTCAAGCTGGAGGTTGAGCAGTGATTCTCTTCCCTCCAACTCAAGCTGCAGGCACTATGCTCCCTCTCAGGGCAACAATGCCCCCGTGGAGGAGAACTTACCCAAACAACACACTTTTGGGGTGGTAGCTATGTTTTCAGAGGGAGAAGGCACACAGAGAAGGCACAAAGAGAAATTTGGCCCCTCAGTTGTCCCTCTTTTCTAAATAAAATGTGAGCTTGTTTTTATTATGAAAGTAAATAAAAGATACACTCCCATGTATGAAAGAGGGTGAGTAAACTTCTCATTTTTTCTGGCTCCTGCCCATGGCCTCAGTCCCAGGGCCCAGAAGTTACACCTTTATGGTTTCCGTGGCCAGTTTCCAAATGTTTTCTTTGCTTATACGTATATATGCGTATCGTTTAAAAAACACAGAAATGGATCACACTTTACGTGTGTGACCTGCAATTTGCTTTTTCCATGTAGTTTCTTGGTGATGGTGCCATGTTGCCACCTATCGAACCCCCCTCATTCTGTAGTGTGGCTATGGGGTAGGAAGGTGCCAGAATTTATTTACCCAGTCACCAGGTGAGAACATTTTGGTCTTTCCAGGCTTTTGCTGCCCCAAATCACTGTTGTAATACTCCAACCCTTTTGTCAGGATTCCTGTCTTGTGAGTCCCATTGTCCGGGTGCTGAATCTGGCAGGTCGGGGAGAAAGAGCTTTGCTGCCTCTGGGAGGACTAGCCCTGTGGTCCTGGCTCCTCTGAGGGGAGCCTCAGCCCATGGTTTTCCCCTTTCTCCTAGGAACCTCCTACCTACTGACTCCACTCCAAGGGCAGGGCAGGGTTGACACATGTGGGTGGCTGGGCAGGCTAGTAATCTGGTGCTCTGGGAAAATAAATAATATTGGGGCCCCTTCAACTGATATTTGGAAAAATACTTGTTCAGCTCTTATTTGGAGGAAAGGCTGAGTGCTGAGAAGGAGGTGGCCTGGTGGTGGCAGTCCCCACTGTCCTCTTGGTCACAAGGAGAAGGAACCCACTCTGTAGCTCCCTGGAGCAACCCTTCTTGGAAGGGATTTTAAGTGACTACTTACACACATTCCCTGGGGTCTCCTCCTTCCACCTCCCAAACCCCATCTGAAGCAGATGATTCTTTCCAACCGTATATAATGCTCACCCCCAGAGAAGTTCTGAAAGTTGCCATTTTCTCCACTCCCAATGTCATTTCCGGTTAATTTTATCCCCCCAGCAATGCCATCCAGCTCCCTGGTGATGTTGCAATGCCCTTTAGAGCTGAGATCTAGCGGCTCCACCCCTTAATTTGGCTCAGCTGAGGACCCCTGGAAGTTCCCCTGCCTCCAAGGCCAAGGCCAGTGTCTTTAAAAGGGGCTTTATTGCTACAGGTTTGACCATGGCCTGTGACCATATTAGGTGGTCTGGAGTAGGCTGGATGCCCCAGCTGGTTAGAACCAGGAAGTAATGACGTTGTGAAGAAATCACTTTTCAGTTTGATTTTAAAGCCATGCTCTGTTCTGTTTAAATGCTTTTCTTTTAAATTTTGTCATTCTCTAAGCTTCTGTTTATAAATTACAAAAAGGGAAGGGGGCTGCAAACCCTGTTGGTCAGCAGGTCCCTGGGAGCAAGAGAACAGTCTTTGGAAGGCAGGTCCAGCAAACCAAATCTCATAAGGTCACGGGTTGGATTTCAGAGATGATCACTGGATGTTTTCTGGTGTCCACAAGGCATCATCAGATATGATGCCTTATGTATTTTGGTTACCAAGGGGGCCTGACAGATGAGCATGAGGAGCTCATCCCCTAACTATTGTCGCTACGACAGAACAAGCCGGTGTATGTTCTGCCAGTAGTGATAGTATTATATTACCTAGGTGTAGAGAAGGCCACACCCAAAGACCCCAAAGTATCGCATTAGCTGGCTGCCTGTGCAGAGCAAAGAGAGCAACTATGTACCAAGTATACCTCCAACCCCACATCCACAGGAGACGTCGCAAGTGGTTCCTTCTTCCCCCTGACTGAATGCAAACTTGACTTTATTTTTGTCTAAGCAGTAACTACCAACCAGCCCGATCTGGTGCACAAGTTAAAACCTATTTGCCATCCCGGGCCTAGAGAATATTCAAAGTCGAGTATGGCAACATACACTTTTCTGCAAATACAGTCTGCAAAATTATCCCAGCTTTAACTTGCCAATCTGGGGGCAAATCCAAGGCTTTTCTTTTTCTTTATTCCAAAGCCACTAAGCACCAACACTTCCAGGCAATTACTCAGCACTACAATAAAAAATATATTTGAAGCATTTTTGTCTTCAATTAGCTCACAAACCAGAGATGTACATATCTTACTGTGACACGTCTTGCAAGTGTGTTATTCGTGCTTGAACTGTGTGTGTGCAGAAGGGGAAAGGAGAAAGAGTTTGAACTGACCTGGAAGGGTGCTTGGCAGGTAGAGAATGAGGAATAACACCCAGATGCAGGAAAAGAATGCGTGCAAGTGTTGGAATGCTGGAAGGACATGGTGCGTTCTGGGAAGACTGAGCATGAGGTCTGGTGGAAGGGTGAGGCCGTGGGAGGTAGGCAAAGAGGAAATGAGGAAATTAGCCTGGAGAGATGCACCAAAGCTGGGCTAGATGCACCAAAGAAGATCACTCCTGCTTTGACTTGAGCCACTGGATCCCTGTCCCCTGCTTGACCCAGTCACCCTCCACTCCATCTGCCTGCACTTCTGTCTTCTGCTCCATGGTGGGCTGCATGCCTGGCCACCTGACACGCTCCTCTCTGGCTCCATCATCCTGAAGAGTCTGCAGGGTGGGCAAAGTTGCCATTCATACTAGAGACTGCTGGGGAGGCTTGTAGTAGGAACTGCTTAGGAGCATGTATCTGAGTCACTGGTATACAAACGTTGCATAATCTCATTGAGGAAATGAGGATGAAGCCCTGAATATATCTTGTCTTTGGCTTTTTGATCTATAGTGCTTTCCCCAAACTTAATGAAGCAAACATAAATCCATTAGTCAATACAGAGGCTCTCAGACCTGGGGTGACTCCATCAACTCCACTGGCGCTTAATCATATACTGATGAATGTCATTACTTAATTTTCCCATTAAGTCATAAATTCTTTTGTATCCCTGTATAGCACATAGCAAAGTGCTGGGAACATGGTGAACACATACTAATTGTTTATTAAATGAAAAAGTGAAGGGGAACGTGTTGAAATGAAAAGGGGGAAATGGACAGCAAGACTTTAGAGTATTCTGTTTGGTTGTAGTTTGGTTGTGGATACAATTTGTGTTTCTTGTCTTGTCACTTAACTCTCTTAGCCTTAGTTTCCTTATCAGTAAATTGAAGATAATCTTACCAGCTCTACAGAGGTTACAGGGTTTTGTCCAACACCAAATAAGAAATCATACATGCAAATACTTTATGAACTGTTAAGGTAAGCTATTAGGATTTTCTCTTAATGTCATATAATTATAAAATATTTTCCTTCTTACTTTTAGACTTGCAACCTTATTTCTCAAAAGAGGGCCCAACAGGATAGGTGGTCTTTACAAAAAGGCTGTTTACAGACATTACACAGATGGGACCTATTCCACAGAGATCCCCAAACCTCCCTGGCTTGGATTCCTGGGCCCTATTTTGAGGGCTGAAGTGGGTGATGTGATTGTCATCCATTTGAAGAACTTTGCTTCCCGACCATACTCTTTGCATCCACATGGCGTTTTCTACAACAAAGATTCAGAAGGTAAATATCAATCCTGTATTACTGGTGTCTTGTCTCTATTTTGTAAGTAAGGCAATTGTCAGCTACAGTTAAAGGGATCAAAGAGACAGTGATTACACATGTTCATTTGTCTTTTTCCCCATCTCCTTTTCTCCCTATCTCCATCTGTTCCTCCTAATAGAGAAAACTTCAACAACACTATCAACCAATTTGCCCTAATTGACTTCTAGAGAACATTCTGTCCAAAGAATACACCTTCTTTTCGAGAGCATATGGAACACTCGTCAGGATAGATAGTAGGCTGTGCATAAAATAAATCTAAATAAATTTAAAAGAACGGATAGGATGCAAAGCATATTCTCCAATCACACTGGAATTCAATTTGATATAATCAATGAAAGAAATCTTGCAAATTCTTGCAAACATTTGGAAATAAACAGTACACTTCTAAATAACTCATAGGTCAAAGAAGAAATCACAGGATAAATTGTAAAATATTTTGAATTGAATAAAAATGGAGATAAAACATATCAAAATTTATGGTATATTGCTAAACAAGTACTTGAAAGGAAATTTAGAGCTTTAGACACGCCAAGAGAGAAGAAAAGTCTCAAACCAATAACATAAGCTTCCACCTTAAGAAACTAGAAAACAGGGGCGGCTGGGTAGCTCAATTGGTTAAGCGGGCTGCCTTCGGCTCAGGTCATGATCCCAGGGTCCTGGTATTAAGCCCCACATCGGGCTCCCTGCTCAGAGGGGAGCCTGCTTCTCCCTCTCCCTCTGCCCGCCGCTCTGCCTGTTT
The DNA here is from genome assembly GCF_054177405.1 of Leptonychotes weddellii. Taxonomy (NCBI): domain Eukaryota; kingdom Metazoa; phylum Chordata; class Mammalia; order Carnivora; family Phocidae; genus Leptonychotes; species Leptonychotes weddellii. The sequence continues at coordinate 63,196,172 of NC_138379.1, forward strand.
GCGCTCTCTCTCTCTCTGTGTCTCTGTCAAATAAATAAATAAAATCTTTAAAAAAAAAAGAAATTAGAAAACAAAGAGGAAAAAAAGCTAAAGCAAGCAGAAAGAAGGAAATAATAAGGACTAGAGCAGAAATTCGAAGAAGGAGAAAACAGAAAAATAATATAAAATTGATTAAGCCAGAAGTTGGGTCTTTGAAAAAGATTAATAAAATTGAGAAAACTTTATCTAGTGTGATGAAGAGAGAGGGCACAAATTACCAAAGTCAGGAATGAAAGATGGGACATCACTCTGACCATACAAAAATTAAAAGGATAATAAGGGAGGATTATAAACAATTTTATGCCAAAATATTAGATAACTTAAATGAAACTGACAAATTCCTAGAAAGACAAAAATTACCCAAACTGACTTAAGAATAAATAAAAATTTGAACAGACCTATAAAATGTAAAGAAATGGAATTAGCAATTAAAAATCTTCCCTCAAAGAAAAACCCAAGCTCAGACGGTTTCATTTATAAACTCTATCAACTACTAAAATAATAATAATAATAATAATGCCAATCCTTTACAAAATCTTTCAGGAAATAAAGAGAGGAATACTTCTAAATTCATCCTATGAGGCAAATATCATGAGCCAGTTAAAGACATCACAAGAGAACTACAGACCAATATTCCTCATGAATGTAGACACAAAAATTCTTAACAAAATATTAACAAACTGACTTCAGCAACATATAAGGAGAACTATATATCATGACCAAATGCAGTTTATCCTATGATTGGAAGGTTTGTTTAACACTCAAAAATAAATGAATGTTGGGGTGCCTGGGTGGCTCAGTCAGTTAAGCGTCCGACTCCTGATTTTGGCTCAGGTCATGATCTCAGGGTTGTGAGATTGAGCCCTGGGTCAGTCTCTGTGCTGAGGGTGGAGCCTACTTAAGATTCTCTCACCCTCTCCCTTTGCCCCTCTCCCCTCCCCCACTCATGCGCTCACACTCTCTCTCTCTCTAAAAAAAAATAATTAAAAAAAATGAATGTACAACATATTAATAGAATAAGGGACAGAAACCACATGATCATCTCAAAAAGTGCAGAAAGGCATTTAACAAAATCTAGTACTTATCAAATTAAACATTTCCAACAAACTAGGAATAGACAGGCACCTCCTCATCCCAATAAAGTTTATCTAAGAAAAACCCACAGCTGACATCATGCTTAATGGGAGGGGGACTGAATGCTTTCTTCATAAGATTGGGAATAAGGCAAGAATGTCTGCTCTCACTGCTATTATTAAATATTATCCTGAAGATTCTAGCCAATGCTAGACAGGTCTGCTAACAATAAACTTGGTCTTTGTTTATCTAGAACATCTTTACTTTACCTTGCTTTTTTGAGGGATAGTTTGCTGGATATGGTATTCTCCTTTTGCACTTCCCCCCACCCCCTGCAATACTTTAAGTATGTCATCCTATTGTCTTCTCATCTCCAATATTCAGATGGGAAGTCAACTGTTAATCATGTCAATGTTCTTGTGTATGTGATGAGTCATTTTTCTCCTGCTTCCAGTATAACCTCTTTGCCCTTTTTTCCCTAACAATTTGACGACAATGTGTCTATGTATAGATTCTTTGTATTTATCCTACTTGTGGTTCATTATGCTTCTTTGATGTGTAGATTAATGTTTTTCATCAAATTTGGAAAACTTCTACAAAAAATTTCTACAAACATTTTTTTTCCTGTCCCTTTTTCTTTTTTTTATCCTTTGGCAGGCTACTATTACACATGTTAATACACTTGATGTTGACCCACAGGCCTCTGAGGTTCTGTTTATTTTCTTTGATCTTTCTCCCTCTCTTCCTTTTTCAGATAGGATAGTTCTATTGATCTATATTCAAGGTCACTGATTATTTGCCATCTTGAATCTGTTGTCAAGACCTTCTAGTGAATGTTTTATATCATTTATATCATTTATTTATTTATTTCACTTTTCAATGCCAAAACTCCAACTTTGTTCTTTTTATAATTATAAAATTCTACCTCCTTGTTGAGATTTTTCCATTTACTGAATCATTTTGTCCTACTTTTTTAAATTATTTAAACATGGTTTCTTTTAATTGCTTGAACATTTTTATAATAACTGCTTTAAAGTTTTATCTGCTAAATTTCACATCTAGAGACACTTAGAGATAATTTCTATTGGCTGCTTTTTTTCTCTGAGAATAGGTCACACTTTCTTGTTTCTCTGTATGTCTCATTTTGTTGTTGTCCTTGTTGAAAACTGGAAATTTTTTAGCATATATTGAAGCAACTCTGGATTCAAATCTTTCCCTCATCCAAGGTTATTTTTGCTGTTGGTTTGCTTTTTTGTTTAGTATCTTGCCTGGGCTAAATCCATGAAATCTGTCTTCCCTAGAGTATGAGGCCACCAAGGTTTCTGCTCTTTTTTTTTTTTTCTTATGTTTATTTTTAAGGCTGGCTTCTAAGGGGTCACCTCTAAATCTGCTTAGCTTTGAAGTCAGCAGATGCTTGGACAGAGGTTGTGCTTAAGCATCAGTAAGTCCTCAATTCTCTGCAGTTGGAATTGTGGGTGGATAGAGAGCCCATTCAAAGTTTAGGTGGTTTTTGTCTACCTTGGATTTTCATTTTTGCTGGGCCCTTTGCTTCTCCTCTTTGCAAGCACACAGCATTTGAGTCAGCCAGGAGTAGGCAAATAACTGATGTTCAGCAATTTTTCAAGCATAAACTTTGCTGGATGCCTTTATTTGATTTCCAGAGCAATGAAATTGTTGGTTTTCTCAATTTCATTCATTTTTACATTACTTTCGGGGGAGAGGATTTGCTGACCTCCTCACTCTCTTTTGATGAATTTTTCTCTTTGCTACCTTTGCAAGCTTGCTACTCTGAAAGTCCCTGCTCAGTTCAACTTAGTGTTTACTGTGCACTAGACCCAATGCTGGATACTGGGGCTGCAAAAATGAGTAAATACATAGTTGTTGCTTCCAAGGTGTTCATCTGGGGAGTGGTAGAGAATGAACACAGAAGAAGTCGGTAGGTGGGATTAACATTGATTAAGCAGTTCCTAATGTGCCAATGCCTGTGTGAGAGCTCTTACATACCATATCTCAGTTAATAATGGAATTAGCGAGTGCTTTCTTGATCTCCATATGAAATATAGTTAAGTATTAGGACTATTTAAAAATAAATTTTACTGTTTTTTTTTTTAATTCAGAGAAGCATAAAGAAGGGGTAAATGTCTCACATTCTGATTCCCTACTTATCCACTAAAATGAGCTCAAAACCAAAGATTAAACAAAAACTAGTATATGAACTTGGTTAGAAAATTTTAGGGGCGCCTGGGTGGCTCAGTCAGTTAAGTATCTGCCTTTGGCTCCAGTCATGATCCCAGGGTCCTGGGACTGAGGCCTGTATCAGGCTCCCTGCTCAGCGGGGAGCTTTCTTCTCCCTCTCCCTCTCCCTGCCGCTCCCCTGTTTGTGTTATCTCTCTCTGTCCATCAAATAAATAAAATCTTTTTTTTAAAAAAAGAAAATTTGGGGCACCTGGTGGCTCAGTCAGTTAATCAGCTGCCTTTAGCTCAGGTCATGATCCCAGAGTCCTGGGATCGAGTCCCGCATCAGGCTCCCTGCTCATCGGGGAGCCTGCTTCTCCCTCTGCCTGCTGCTCCCCCCGCTTGTACTCTCTCTCTCTCTGTCAAATAAATAAATAAAATCTTTTTTTTAAAAAAAGAAAATTTTAAGAGTACAGAGAGGTATAATAAGAGAAGTAAAAATTCTTCTTATCTCTTACCTGAAAAACAATCACCTTTAAAAATGATGTACTATATGGTGACAAACATAACATAATAAAATAAAGATGTCTTATAAATTTCTCTTAGAAAATTTTCCATACATATATTTGTGTGTGTGTGGTTATGCGTATGTATATATTTGTTCATTTGTACAAAAGAGATTATACTGTAATGCTGTTACATATTATCTGTTTTCCATTTTTGCTTCATCTTGGAGATTTTCTCATATTAGGTCTCATAAAAGACCTCCTTTTAACAGTTGTGCAATATCCCTTTGTATGAATGTACCAGTCTAGTACATTGATGATTATTGATGATTAATGATGATTATTTAGGTTGTTTTCGTTTGGGGGTTGATACTGGCAATTCTACAACAAACATTCCAGTTCACGTATTTTGAAAAACATTTTTAAGGATGTTTCTAGGGGAAATTTTTAAAAGTAAAATTGCTGGTTATGTTCATATTCTTTCTTTCTTTTCTTTTCTTTCTTTTCTTTCTTTCTTTTCTTTCTTTCTTTCTTTCTCTCTCTCTCTCTTTCAATAGGAATTGGCAAATTGTCCTCAAAAAAATTGCACATTTAGTCTTCCACCATTTGTTTATGAGCTGGCCTGTTTCTCCTATAACTTCACCAATCCTCAATATTCTCAAACCTGATGGGGTGAAAACTTGTATATTTTAATTTCTAAAAGCCCACACATTTTATTTATTTATTTATTTATTTATTTTTATTTTTTTTAAAGATGTTATTTATTTATTTGACAGAGACACAGACAGAGAGCACAAGCCGGGGAGCGGTAGGCAGAGGGAGAGGGAGAAGCAAGCTCCCTGCTGAGCAGGGAGCCCAACGCGGGGCTCAATCCCAGAACCCCGGGATCATGACCTGAGCCGAAGGCAGACGCTTAACCATCTGAGCCATCCAGGCGCCCCAAAGCCCACACATTTTAGAATACATAAAACCAAATGATTGTTTTTAAAATATTCTTATATTGTTAATGTTACCATTGCTCAAAACCTTTGACAAATCAAAATTCCTTTCTGGGAATAATTTTCAGAACAACTTAATAAGCTACCCCACCCTAAATCACCTTTTACTTTATATTCACAGTATATTTTGGATCCTAAATGATCTTCCTCATCTTGAGAGGTGAAACCAAGGTTTTGTTTGGGGACTCAGGCCCTTCCTTTCAATAATAGTGATCAACATTTCCTAATTATAACAAGCAAAAAGAAAACACATAAGTAAAGTGTAAATAAAAGAGTCTCTAGAAAAACTAATATTTGTATTGATTTGTATCATATAATCAAAGCAAAATGAGTGATCTCAGTTGAAGCCTCTAGACAAGTCCACTACCCACCCACCCTCCCCCAGCTACAGAGCCTCAGTCTCTCTGTATATAAATTCAGAAGCTTTCAAGCCATGCATTTTATTCACAGGGCTTTGGTGTATGGTGTACAGTCATGCCACTCATTCATTATTTTATTCAACAGATACGTACTGAGCACCCACTCTACTAAGCACTGAGGTAGACCTTGCTTATAAAATTATGAGCAAAAAAACCCTGTTTTTTGTAGAAATTATAGTCTAACGTGAGAGACAGACATTAATTGAACAATTATATACACAATATTATACATATATAATTAAAACCTTGGGCAAGTACTATGAATGAATAATAACTGATGTTTACTGAAAGCTTACTATATGCCAGATGCTGTGATAAATGTATTGTAGATCTTATGTCATGTAAGCCTCAACAACTCTATGAGATAGGTATGATAACTATCATCCTCTTCCAGATAAGAATCTAAGGCTCCTAGAAGAGAAGAAAATTGCCCAAGTTGCAGCTAACAAGTGATGGAGATAGTATTTGATTCCAGGCAGTCTAACTTCAGTGGCCCTGAACTTCACCATTGGCTCTACTGCCCTTCTCTCTGTGTGAATGCATTTTAGAAAACTGACCTAGTCCAGGGAGTTCAGGATTGCAGGTTTGTTGAATGGATGGTGAACAAGTGAAAGAATGGAGAATGAACTTGGGGTGTGTCCACATCCATCTCCTCGGCCTCTCACCCTCCAGCCTTCTTCCTAAGGCCATCCAGCTCGTCCTGGTCCTTCCAGACCTCTACCTTCTATCCAGGTAGTTATCAAACTAGTTTTATCAGTGGACTTTCCTTAATTGAAAAATCTTGTGAAATCTTAGTTCACACCCCCTCTGTGGTAGACCCCCCACCTAGCAAAACACCAAATTATGTAACACATCACCCTATTTTACTCCCCAGTTGTCCCATGTGCTAATAATTCCGATTCTGGTTGGCTCAACAGAACTGTAGGATCTCTGGAGGAAAGATGAATGTCTTACTCTTCCTTCCTATCTTTCGTGAGATTTCAAACAGGTGTTGAATCTGTAATAAGTGCCTAAGAATTTCATTATTTCTTCTATTTCTTTCCTTCCTTTTTTTAAGATTTTATTTTATTTATTATTAGAGAGAGAGGGAGAGAGAGAGCATGAGTGGAGGGAAGGGGCAGGGAGGGAAAGAGAGAGGCAGACTCCCCACTGAGCAGGGAGCCTAGCGCAGGACTTGACCCCAAGACCCCAAGATCATGATCTGAGCCAAAGTCAGATGTTTAACCAATTGAGCCACCCAGGCACCCCTCTCCTTTCCTTCTTGAATTGATGTTAAGTGAGGTGGATTCAAATCTTCCTGATTGGAACAAGGGGCCCATCAGAAGGGGTCCTTATGAACATTTATTAAGCATCTGGCTTTGTGCAGGATGCTTTATGTACATTGTGTCAGCTAGTTCTCACATCACTCTGGGGTGGGTATCAACATTCTAGCTTCACTGATAGAAAACCAAGGCATTGAGAATTTAAATAACATGCCTCAATCCCACAGGAAATAAATTTTAATTCATAGGTGTTTGATTCCAAAGCTCTGGCCCTGTCCACTATAGCATGCGATCTTTGTATATTAACTATATTTAATCTTTTCTTGAAGGAGCCCTATACCCAGATGGAACATCTGGAAGGAATAAGAATGATGATATGGTTCCTCCTGGCAATAACTACACCTATATCTGGCCAGTGAGAGAAGAATATGCCCCTGCTCCAGCGGACGCCAACTGTCTGACCTGGGTGTACCATTCGCACATTGACGCGCCTAAGGACATCTGCTCTGGGTTAATCGGCCCCCTGCTGGTATGCAAGGAAGGTAAGGAGCTCTTCCACCCCCCACCAACACACACACACAAGCCTATTCCCAGATGTATTAAAAAGTATGTATAAATTTTGGGCTTTGTTTTGCCTGCCTCCCTTGCTCCATACAAAGGTGCCTTTTCTTCCAAGCTTTCCATAAGATTAGGGAGATTCCTCTAACATAGAAGGCCAGTCTGACACCACAGCAGGGGTAATAATTCAGACTTCTGTCAAGGAACCATCATTAGCATTCTGAAATTTATATACTTTAAAAAAGAAAACAAACCAGGGACATACCATATTGATAGCCATTCATGCCAGCCCATACCACACATAGAGAAGTGAAGAATGTAGCCAAATGGCCAGGCTTGCTTTTGCTTTGATATTTCACCTGCATGATCACTTTTTGTCCCCCATTAATTGCGTTAGTGTGTCTGTGCTCTGTCAGTAACACTGGCTCCCTTTGGGAGCAGTTGCTGTGAAGGCTTCTGTTTCATGACTTTTCTCTTCTACGACTCTGTCATTTCCATTAAAATCCTTTGCTGCTTTCATGTTGTGGTTATTCCTGTTCTTATAAGTCTTTGACTGACTTCAAACTTACCTGATACCATTGGCAAGAGGCAAAACTCATCTTGATTTAATTCACTTTGAACGATTTTCCTCCACTCTTTTGGATGTCCCCCCGATAGGTGTCCTGAATAAATATTCCGGGACAAGGACAGATGTGGACCGAGAATTCGTTATAATGTTTACTCTGGTGGATGAGAATCAAAGCTGGTACCTTGATGAAAATATCAGACATTTCTGCACTGACCCTGATTCAGTTGACAAAAAAGATGCTGTTTTCCAGAGAAGTAACAAAATGCATGGTGAGTGTCTCCCGTGTTATCAAATATATACCAAATGCTTTTTGTGGATCTGATACTATGAGGCCAGGGATGAAAAAACACAGAAATGTCTAACCCGGTTTTCTAGGATTGATAACTCAGTGATAAGAATGGTTAGGAAGTGATATGAAACACAATCCATGTCAGAACATAAAACAATCTGAGAAGAGATGAGGCAATAGATATCAGCTGAATTGTGTATGACAAGCTATGGTATGGAAAGTGGAAGGATTAATGTTATAATCAGGAAAGAATCAAGAGGTGATCCTAGAGAAGGATGGGTTTATATTGACAGGAGAAAGGAGAATGAATTGCCATCATATAACAATTCTGTGGTTTGCAACATTTTGCATTATTCCAGTAACCATTTCCTGAGTGACGGCTAAATTTTAAAAACTATGCTGTATGCTATGTTTAAATACACACTTGTGAATTTGTTATATTTCCCAGGCATTCCTTTTTTGAAAATAATAATTTTTTTTTTTGAGAGAGAGAATCTTAAGCAGACTCCACGCCCAGCATGGAGCCTGACACAGGGCTCAATGTCACAACCCTGAGACCATGAACTGAGCTAAAATCAAGAGTTGGATGCTTAACCGACTGATCCACCCAGGCACCCCTCCCAGACAATCTTTCAATCAACATTTATTGAGCATTCACTATGTGCCAGACCCGTATTTGAAAATAGTGAACTTCTATAGTTATCTTCTCCATTGAGACAGACCACTTACCCACATCTGTTTTGCAGAGTAGTGGCTTAATACAGAATTTTAAGACTTGGGGATTATTAAGTAGACTCATTCTTCTGTTTTCCTAGAGAGTTCTAGTGAACACAAAGAACATCTTCAATGTAAACAAACACCCCATGTCATTCATTGATAAATTTCCTTCATATTTGCTTATCTGTCTCCTAGAATCATCCTAACCAAGGCAGCATCAATGTAGTTAAAAAATCATAGGAGAGAGAGAAGGGGCTGAAGATCATCTGACCTCCCCTATTTTACAGAAGAAACTGAAGTCAAGAGACCATCAATGACTTGCCTAAGGTCAAAGTGATAATTAGGGCCAGAGTTGCCTGAGAGAAGCTAAGAGAGGAGCCCCATAGCAAATAAATGTTAGTTTGGTTGTGTTTGATTCCAAAGTGTGTCGAGGTGTGAGTGTCAGTATACTGACGATTTCCACTGCATCACACACCCTCTCTGTTCTTTCTAGTGGTATTTCAGTAACCTTGTGTGAGGGGGGTGTTTGGAAAATATTTTAGGAGGGAAGAAGTAAAGGAGGGAAGGGAGGGAGGCAGGGGAAGCAGGGAAAGAAGTGAAGGACAGGATAAACAAAGACCTAAATTCAAAACATTGCTGTGTCCAGTCAACTTTTATCCCTATGCTTTACAGAATGGTGGCAATGCTCTCAAATCTTGCTGAAAACTACTGTGATGGTTTACGACTCAGCTGCCCACAGAATTCCTTTCACTCTTTCAAATGAAAATGTCCAACAAAAAGGAATCAATTACATAAGCAAATATAGACTGTATTTAAAATAAAAATCAGCCTGGGGGCACCTGGTTGGCTCAGTCAGTAGAGCATGCGAATCTTGATCTCACCCACACTGGGTGTAGAGATGACTTAAAAATAAACTCTTTTGATGGCTGCATAATATTGGTATTCTTAATCTCAGGAAACAAACTGAGGGTTGCTGGAGTGGGGGGTGATGTGAGGGATGGGGTGGCTGGGTGATAGACATTGGGGAGGGTATGTGCTATGGTGAGTGCTGTGAATTGTGCAAGAGTGTTTAATCACAGATCTGTACCTCTGAAACAAATAATGCAATATATGTTAAGAAAAAAAAAAGAAGATAACAGGAGGGGAAGAATGAAGAGGGGGAAATCAGAGGGGGAGACGAACCATGAGAGACGATGGACTCTGAAGAACAAATTGAGGGTTTTAGAGGGGAGGGGGGTGAGAGGATGGGTTAGCCTGGTGATGGGTATTAAAGAGGGCACCTTCTGCATGGAGCACTGGGTGTT
>NC_138379.1:63206580-63282394 GCF_054177405.1 Leptonychotes weddellii
AAAAAAAAAAAAAAACACGTGTCAATGGAATAGACACAGAAGAAATAATGTGTAATTAAATTTGGATACTGACTCACTACCCACAGTCACCAGCAGGTACAGGGATGCAACTCTCCAGGGCAGCTTTGATAACACATTCTTGTTCCTGTCAATCTTAAGCAGCTAATCTTAACATTAGTCAGCTGGGTTATTTCAACTCAATTCAATTCAATAAATGTTGAGTGGATCAGTAAACATGTACCAGATACTGTTCTGGGAAGACAAAGTGATCAAGACAAGATTCCCATTCTTATTTCCCCCCAGTTTTATTGAGGTATAATTGATACATAGGAATTGCATATATTTAAGATGTGCAACTTGATGTTTTGATATATGCATACTTTGAACTCATCACCACACTCAAACTAATTAACACAGCCATGACCTCGCATGGTTAACTGTGTGTATGCGCATGCCCATGCTAAGAACACTTGAGATCTCAAAGAGTACAAAGTTCCAGTTATGCAAGATGAATGAGTTCTGGAGACCTAATGTACAGCATGGTGACTATGGTCAATACTGTAGAATGTACATGAAATTTCCTAAGAGGGTAGATATTAAGTGTTCTTACTGCAAGATCCCTATTCTTACAGGGTCTCATGCTGTTATATGTAGGAAGAAACTAGTTTTAAAATCAAGGCATTCGCAGCTTATTTGAGACTAGTAAAATTGCTAAGCATGGCCAGTGGCTGTGGACATAAGCTGGTGTTTGTACATTACTGAAATAGAGCATTTCCAAAATTATCCATAGCCTCAGAAAAAAATTATCATAAAAAATTAGAAAATACACTTAATTTTAAAAATCAGTAATTCTGTCTTAGGATAATGGTGTTACGTTTTGGGGAACATTCTCCCTCTATTTTTTTAGACCTTTATACATAAGTGCATGTTATTTATAAAATGAAGTGAATCTATTAATACTGCCCTTTATCTTACTTTTCCCACTTATTAATATATCAGAAATACATTTCCATGTCAGTGAATATAAAGCTACTTCGTCATTGTTAATCCTCCCAGTGTGCTGTCAAAGGAGATTACGATTTACCCAACAAATACTCTATTGCTTAACACTTGTATTTTCCCCTCATTTTTGGGGGGCTATCATAAACCATACTAAAAAACTCAGTTTACAGATATGTTACACTTTTGTCTGATATTTCTTTAGGAAAATTCTTAGATTTAGAATTCTTGGGTCAAACAGTTTGATTTTTCTCTTATAGCTATGGATGGACATGTATTGCCAAATTCTCTTTTACTCCTCACCCTTAGTGTGTGAGAATTCCCCATTCATCTGCCAACACTGAAAACTATTAGTGTTTCTAATCTTTACCAATCTGATAAATGGATAACAGTGTTGCTTGATTACTATTAATATTGAACTGTTTTTTTCATGTGTTTATAGGTCGATGGTATTTAGATAGATTTTGTGAATAATCTATTGATGTCTCTTGCCCATTTTCCATTGGGAGATTTACTTTCTTCTTTCTTCTTTGTCAAATGTATTTACGTATTAATCTTTTGTCCTATGTGTTAAAATATCCCCCTACCCACCACTTATCCTTCACTTTTAACTTCGTTAAGGTCCTGTTTTCTGTACAAAAGTTTTAAATGTTTACAAAGTCAAATCTATCAGTCTTTTCCTGTCTGATTTCTTTTGTGAGCATTAATACCCTGGCTTGTGGTTTTCCTCTGTTCTGCAGCCGGCATGCTGGGACAGTACAATGTTGGTAACTGCAAAGGTGATATTCCTCACCCCAAAAAGAAGGGTCAGCAGAGGCACTACTTTATAGCAGCTGAAAAAGTTCTTTGGGATTATGCTCCTCGAGGCTATAACAAATTCAGTGGTCTTCCCCTAAATGCTTCTGGCAGGTAAGTACTCTTTGCTGGTGTTTCTAAGCTTCTCATAAGGGAGGCATCTGTTAGACCTTTTTCTGGGACCTCACTTGTATCCCCAGACCTTATCTTATGAGCCCATACTCCATAGATGGCACCACTTAAAGGGTTAACGACACTAAAAGACACCACTTAAAGGGTTCTGAGCCCTGTAACGTACATATTGCTGAGAATTGGCAGGGTATTTATTGTGTCATGATTGGCTGGCTATATCAAAGCACTAAATTCATTCATTCATTCATCAAACATTTCTTGAGCACCTACTGGGTGAAAATTGCAGTGCTAAGTGCCATGAGAAATACTAAGCTCACAGAGAGCAGACTAAGGTCTTTGCACATGTGGAAAAGACAGTTTTGAAGAGAGAATAAGACAGGGCTCTCTTTCAATAGACATGAACTGACCAAGGAAAGTTACCCTTTCTGGTTCAAGGACATCCTGATATGTTATGCCTCCTCTACCCAGAATATCTTTTTCCTACCTATCCAGCAAAATGTTATTTTTCCTTCAAAATCTAATTCTAATGTCACCTCTTAAGTGAAGCCTCCCCTGACTCCTGAGTCATTGTTAATCATTTTCTCTCCCATAGCATGTAGTATTTTTCAAATTAAATCTAACAATTCACTAAGTGGATGTGGACTCCTGTGACTTGTTATTATAGAATCCTGTGCAATGATATCTGTGAAAGCATTTTGAAATGTGCAGTATGATACCAAGAATGATCATTATTACCCTATGATCCCTTTTATGTTTGAGGGAATGTTTTTAAAATTCTCTTTGTGATGGATAAGATACCCTTCATTTCTTTCATCATAATTTCACTCATTCATTCATTCTTCCATCAAACCAATGCCCTTGAACCTAACCTAAAGAATATGTATGAACCATATATGAACCTGTTTGAAATCGACACTCTCTATTGACCAGTATTTCTCTATAAACAGAATAATGAGAACTGGCATTGGGAATTTTGTCTTAGAAACCTTCCAGAATTCTGAAGCACCTTTATGAAATATTAAACTATATTTAACTGATATTTAATGTGATATATGGAAACACAACATAAAAACTGACACAAGGGTTGCAGGGAGCTGAAAGGCAGTGTTCCCACCCTCAGGTCAAAAAGAAGCTGTGTGTGCAGGAGAAGAGAAGTAAGTTGGCAAGTTACAAATAAGATTAAGATGAGTTTTCCAGACAAGGGAGTTCTCTGGGCATTCAGAGAGAGCTAAGACAGCCAGGGAACACTTCTCAGAGGAAATGGGACTTAAGCAGAGTCCTGAAGAATAGTGGAATTTATATAAGTGAATCGTAAGGAGGGAAATTTTAGTTGCAGGGGTTAGTGAGATCAAAGTGATTGGATGGGGGATTTGCACAGGGGAGTGGAGGTTTGCCTAGAGCCATAGGGAGAGGATTGGGTAAACTGGATCTCAACCGCAGATATCCTATAATCCTTTTGAACTTTACCTGATTGGCGGCTGTAAACGGGTGAAGATGTTAGAGCAGGCCGTGGAGATTACCATCTTGGAGATTAACGTTGTAGGAGTGCGTATGCTGAGGGAGAACCCAGAGCGAGCGGAGGCTAGAGGGAGGCTGTGGAGGGTGTAACTAGAGCTCCGTAAAACGCTGCAAACACAAGGTGATAGGGGCAGGTACGGGACTTGTGGCAGTGGGGAGAAAGGCAAGGAAAAGAGGCAAAAAGGGTACAGAGAAGGAAAGACGAACAAGATAAGGGGATGAGGCAGAGAAAGAAGACAAAGGCAGCCTGTGTGACTGCAGGAGTGGTGGTACCGTTGGCAAAAATAAGGTATCTAGAGATAGTGCTAGCCAGAATTCACATCACTGCAGTTCACAACGTTGGAATTTGGTATTTCATGTATATCGTTTATACGATAACTCTCCATTGACTAAACTATTTGATTAACTAGACACTCCATTCCTTAATCATGCCAGATATCAAAGAGCTTACTAGATGCAGAGACTATTCATATTGACATCAGCAAGAGATAGAGGGATACTTACTCTGCAAAGAAACCAGTTAGCTCTTTACTTTGTAGAACACCATTCTGGGACTGCAATGCCGGTGAGTAAGGAGTTCACCTGTGCTTTCTTTGGTTGCTGGACCTCTGGGGAAGAAAGTAGGTGGCTAAGAGAGGAGTGAGCTTGACCACCATCCAGCCTGAGTCTTTCAAGGCTGCCTGACTATTCCGGGGCACTAGGTTGAAGACTGGACCATTTTTCCCAGGGAGATGGGTGGGTGAATGAGCTAAAGAGAATAAAAGGAAGCTCCATAATTAAGGCATCTGGTGGATATGTAGAGATGTGCTCTCAGTCAGGTTCCTATTCTTTACACAGTGACTCCGAGCTCTACTTCACACAAGGGGACAACAGAATTGGAGGAAAATATTGGAAGGCTCAGTATATGGAGTATGTTGATGCAACTTTTACTCGAAGAAAGAGACTCTCTGAGGCAGAAGCCCATCTTGGAATTCTTGGTAGAATAAAACCATCTGTCATGTTTTGAATGGGGGGAGATGCTTTAGTGGGGCATATATGTACATGGAATGACTCTCCTTCTCCTGCATATATTCACTTCCCTCTGCCCCTTTTCATCCTCTTCTCCCTCCTCCTCTTGATATCTTTCAGGCCCCGTCATCAGGGCAGAGGTGGGTGATACCCTGCTAGTCACCTTTGCCAACAAAGCTGACAAAGTCTACAGTATTTTGCCCCATGGCGTGATCTATGACAAGGCCTCTGATGCAGCCCCAAACATAGATGGTGAGTCTCAGGCTGGCCTCTGGGAGGAAAGAGGATGAGGGAACAGAGGACTTAGAACTGGATAGATTTGGTTCAGATGCTGGCCCCTTTTCTTACCAGCCCGGGGAGCTTTGTGAGCTTGTGCCTTACTCTTTCCCTACTAATGTAGATAGTGACACTCTGACTCCTTCAGAAGGAGCTGGAGAGAATTAAGGGCAGGGTCTGCTCCACAGTAAGCACTGAGGAAATATTCATTCCTTTCCTTTTACCTCAGTAATGTAATAAATCTCAAAGTGAGCTACGTTCACGGTCACCCCCACTTCCCTAAGATGGAGAGCTTTCAACCACAGGTTATAGGGGATTCTGTGGGTAAAGGCTGAGGATAAAATCTGATTTCCAATGTTTGGTTGACATCAAAATCCTGCACTGTCTCTGTTGACAAATATTTATTGATAATCAGTCTCGTGTGTTTCCCATCATATATGGCCTCTCCCCTTCACAGAGTAGGTGGCAGAGACTCCCTACATGTAAGAAAGGCAGCTTTGGCCCGGTAGCTGCAGGAACTACACTTCCACTCATGATACTACTCTTGGGAACCTCCTAGTCTCCTTGGAAGTCTTCCCCATCATTGCAACAGACATTATGAAAGTCTGGGATACTTCATGCCCAAGGATGGGACTAGGCCCAGTCCAGAGCAGGCTTTGAAATGATGGGAACAGAGAAGGGAGGAATGGAGGGAGAATTCCCCCTTCCCAGACCCATCATCATCCTCCCTCCTACAGCAACATCTCTTCTACCTGTACTTTCTCCTTGGTCAAAATGCTCACAATGGCTTTGTGTGTGTGTGTGTGTGTGTGTGTGTGTGTGTGTGTGTGTAGGAAGACAGCCAGTGACAGCCCATATGTCTATATTTTCTATTGTTTATCTTAGCAAACATACTGGGCACGTTTTTGCAAAGCTCTGAACAAGGTGCAGAGAGTTTCTGGCCTCAGCCTGGCTGGAGAGACTCAACGTATTCATCGTGTTCATTTGGCAATCTGATGTGTGGGCTGAGTGCCAAGTCTTTGGAATCAGACAGCCCTGAGTTTGAATCCCAGACCTGCCACTTATCAGCTTTGTCATCCTGTGTCGTCATTTACCTCCTCTATCTTATGGTTATTTGGCTTATTTCCTAGTTCAACCTAGATTTCTAACTCTTTAAAGACAGGGCGCTTGCTTAACTTTTTGGGGTATCCTCCGCAGTGCTGAGTATCATGTATTCCTCATACAAAGGCACTCAATGAGAGTTTGTGGATTTACATTTAATTGTTAGAGAGGCAATTATCACTCTTTTCATATTTGCTAAGCCTAGTATTTGGGTAAGAAATAGTATCTACGAAGACACTAAATGTAATCTCTGAAGAAGATGACCCTTGGATATAAGCTGCTATCTCATACAACAGCGGACGGTGACAGTGACCTCCCTGGTAGGATACCCGAGTGGAAACAACTGTTCTTCTAAAAAATACATCATCAGAGAGAGACCCCAGGGCTGGAAGACCCAGTCTGACAAATCTAATGTTCTTGACTCTTGCTTTGAGAGTAACTGTATCTATTATCTGCTCAGGATTTCTGAAACCAGGGGCTCATGTGAAGCCAGGTGAAACCTTCACATACAAGTGGACAGTGCCTGAGAGTGTAAGCCCGACGGCCGGTGATCCCCCCTGTCTGACCTATCTTTACTTCTCAGCGGTGGAGCCCATCCAGGACACCAGCGCTGGTCTTGTGGGGCCCTTGCTAGTCTGTAAGAAGGGTGCTCTCAATGCCGATGGGACACAGGTAGGCCATCCAAGGTCACTAAATTCTCCTCAGGGTTGTATGTGGGAGACAGCAATAATATGGCTAAGGATTAGAGTGTAATAAGGTGTCAGGTATGAAAAGCGGTTTTTCCTCCTTCTTAAAATTGACTTAAGATACAGAATGAGTATCTTACTTTTTGTAAATTTAAGATCTGAATTTAATTTTAAGGTAAATTTAAGATCCGAAAGTTATAGATGCCCACCCAGAAACCCAGGATTTCTGCTTGTTGTGGCTGGAATTTGGTGGGTCCCTGTCCCTGTGCATTGCTTTGATTCTAGAAATCTTTAGGGATCTACATGGACTGTGAATTGGGACCCTTTCTTCTTGGACAAGGTTTCTCAAACTTGGCCACATGTTAGAATCACATAGGGGACCTTTTAAACATCTTTCATTCCAGTGCTTCAGACCGATTCAATCAGAATTTCCAGGTGCTTTCTAATGTGTAGCCAAGGTAGAGAACCATTGTAACTCACCACTGTAAGCTGCAAGTGAATCACTAGGGTCAAGGGCACAAGAAAGCATGTAGATAAATTCTTGCAAGTCCCAACTTGGAGGCTTTGCTGGTTGCATTGACTAGTGTGGCAAAGCATAGCATTTCAAGCTATGTCTACATGATATTAAACACATTGATGAAAGGAGGAAAATCTAATCATACAACCATTTTGATTTATTTCACCAATCAGAAATAGCAAGGCTATTTATTTACATGGTATATTTTATAATGTTGGCATTGTAAGCACCCACTTCTGGGCTCCAGGGAATTTCTAGGTAAAGGACACAAAGTGTCTTAGTCCACCTCAGATTTTCATTTCCCTGCACAAAGTTCCAATCCTAGAAATGTCTATTAGAGGCTCAGTGTGTCAGGGCCCTCCAAATGGGCCCTCAATAATGCATGTGTAATAGGATTGAACAGTTACACTGTACCCCAACAGTCATATAAGGCAAAGCAGACTGACATCCCTGTTTTAAAGCTAAAGAAACTGAGGCCCAGAGACATTGAGTGATATCCCAAGTAGTAAGTAGTGAAACTCAGCAGTAACAGAGGGCTTTGAGCTTCCAACTTTGTTTTTCCAATGCACTACCCTGCTTCCTATAGCTAAATACCTGACCCCAGGAAACTGAGTGCCAGAAAACTTCTGTAAGGTAGTTCTGATTTTGCCCCTATTGCATCCAAGTAGCTTGGATGCTTGCTAGAAGCACGTCATAGTATGTGAAGATTGTTGCCTGAGCCAAACACCGCTCATGGTCAGTCCATTTACATGAAGTTCATGAAAAATTAATAGTAACCTGAAATACCCCACACCTGGGACTTGGCTGAGAGAGAAATCCATTTGGCCAGACGGAAAGTTTCTTCAATGCGAAAAGTACTTATGAAACACATACTAACGCAGGCCATCTGTAAATCAAAGCTTAGGTCTCTTCTCTTCAGGTAGATCGAGAACATGAAAGACGTATTTGCATCTCTTTCCAGGAAATTCTCCCAGGGGTGAATGGATGTCACAGAATCTAACTAGGTGCTAATAGGCCCTTTGCTAACACCCATGCCTTCTACAATGGCCACTTAATCAGACTCCCTACTTCTACTCTCTGTCTATCCAGCCATCTATGCCTATCTTATTTTGAATAATTACTGAATAGTTTCAGACTTACACAAAAGTTGCACAAAAAACCACACAAAGAATTCCCATATATCCTTCACCCAGGTTCCCTAAATATAAACATTTTGCCTCATTTGCTTTATTAGCTTTCTCTTCATTTTTCTGTTTTCTTTTTCCTGACCTATTTGAGGTAGGTCATAGACTTGATGTCTCTTCAGCATGTTTCTGAAAAGTGAGGTCACTCTCTGACATAAATGCAGCATAATTATCCAGGTCAGGAAATTAGTCTTGATACTGTACTATTATCAAATCTGAGCACCCTTGAAAATTTTGCTGTCTTTCCGATGTCCTTCACAGCAAAAGGAAAATATGTTTTGCTTGGTCCAAGCTCTGATCTAGATCATGCATCATCCCCTCTTCATGCCCCTGTTTCTCCTGTGATCTGTTTCTTCACAGGGAAGCAAGTGTGACTTTTCTAAAATGTGAATAAGGTCAAATCACATCCATGTTAAACACCCTCTAGTGGCTTCCTATCACACTTGGAATAAAAATCTACATTTCTTAGCCCAGCCTTATGTGCCCAGCCTCTGACTCCTTCTTTGATATGTCTCCCACACTCCCTCATGCCTACCTCTGCTCCATCCATATAAGCCTTGCTGTTCCTTGAACAGACCAACATTATCCTTGGCTTAGGGTCTCTTTACTAGGTTCCCTCTGCCTGGAATGCCTTCCCCTGACCTTGCATGGCTGGCTTTTCCTGTCACCTCTTTAGAAAAGCCTTCCCTGATCACCAAGCTAAAGTCATACTCTATCACATCACCTGATTTTCACAGGACATTTTCTTTCTTTATTTTTTATGTTTCTGGTATGTTTCTTCTAACAAGAATATAGGTAGCACGGGGCAGGAAAGTTGTCTGTCTTATCTTCATTTCCCAGAACAATGCCTGGTACACTGCTGACACTCCACCAATATTTATGGTTGAATAAATGAAATACAGGATAAGCACTCCATCTTCAAAATCATATTAAGAAGTTTAGGTAGCAGAAAATGCCACATTACACACACTCAAATAGTAAATGTGTGGTCTGCAAGTAGACACTAAAAATTTCAGGACAACCTTATTTGCAAAACTCACTTCCCGTATCCACATTTCAACACTCAAGAGTTGTGTGATCGATCATGATTCAGACCTCCTGGTTTCCCTGCTGCTATGGGAGCCTAAATCATACTGATGTAAGTGCTCTTCACAAAAGAATTTTTTGCTGTGGACACTAGCCATCACTCAGATGCATTCCATGCACAGATGGCAGGATGGATTAATCCAAGTTCTCCAGAGAAAAAGAACCATAAGGATGTATATAGAAATAGAAACAGACTCATTATAAGGACTTGGCTCACATGATTATGGAGGCTGGTAAGGTCCAGGATCTGCAGAGAGAGTCGGCAAGCAAGAGACCCAGGAGACACAAAAGTCCAGCAGGCTCAGGACCCAGGAAGACTGTATGTTTGAGGTTAAGTGTGAAGGCAGAAAAAAGTCAATGTTCCACTTCAAAGGTGGGAGGAATTCTCTTTTACCTGTGGGAGGGTCAGACTTTTTGTTCTATTGAGTCCTTCAACTGATTGGATGTGGCCTACCCACATTGGGGAGAGCAATCTGCTTTACTCCATCTACCAAATTCAAATGTTAATCTCATCCAAAAACATCTTCATAGAAACATCCAGAAAAATGTTTGACCTAATATTTGAGTACTGCAGCTTAGTCAAGTTGACACATAAAATTAACCATCACACAGGGTCCTATCACCTTTCACCTATCACTTTCTAACCTTTTCCTGGGTTAATTTCCCACCCTCATAGACCCAGTTACCTTCCAAATAACTCACAGGTGATGAGGTTTTTCAACTCAATACCTTTCAGTGGTTCCTTCTTGTTTTATGGACAGTTGAAATCATAGCTAATAATCACAATTAACATTGAGCACTTGGGATTTGCCAGATGCTGTGTTGAGTGCTTTACCTATATTATCTAATTTAACCTTCACCAAAAAACAGGAAGTGGTGACTACTCTTATCCTCCTTTTGCAAATGAGGGAATTAGGGCTTAGAGAGGGTAAATGACTTGCCCCAGTTTCCACAGTGGATAAGCAGAATGACATTAGAATCCCATAATCTTTTAAAGTATACTTGACCTCTTATTTCTCCCCAATTTTTATATTTTACTTTGAAAAATTTCAAGCCTGCATTGTTCCTTTTCATAGCTCATGATCTTAAACTACTGCCTTCTAAAACACCATGTGATAAAAGCAATAACTGTATATAAGGTATGGTATGAGAATAAAGTAAAGGGTACCCACATCTTTGATGATACATTAGGAAAGCATCACAGTGGTGGGACAGCTAAACTGGCCCTTGAGGTTGGATTAGGGTGGCAGATGTTCAAGTTGAAGGGATGCATGCATGAAAGACAGAGGCCCTCAGAATACAGCAAATTCAGATTGCTGCAAGGAGTTTGACCTCAGTTTGGTCAAAGTGCCAGGAGGGAAGAGCCAAGATATGAGCCTGAGCAGGTAGGCAAGGACCAGATCACTCCAAGTTTGGACTGTATTGTCCAGTTTCAGAAGGAGAGAGATGTGATCAGTGGCATTGCTGGGGATCCCTCCGGAGCAGGCAGCAGGGTAAAGGGTGGGTTGGAGGGGAGCACATTAGAGATAAGAAGATGGTTGAAGGACAGAAAATATAGTCACCTCTCTGGTTCAGCTTTAAAGAAAAGCATATTTCAGCAATGCGGGATGCTGTGTGGTCAGACATGCTCAAACACATAGATTAGGAATATACACAGTGGGAAGTAATCCATGGTCCCCTCAATTTCAATTTATGTTAACATAATTTAGCAAAGTCTCATGGGTTATATGAATTCATTATTTCACTCAAAAACATGTAGAGTGCCTGCTTTTCCAGGCATTATTTTTTAACTGGGATACAGAGAGGAATCCAGAATGTCCCTACCCTCACAAAGCTACAATGCAGTGGGACATCAATCAAAAACCTAAATGCATAAATAAAATATCATTTCCCATGGAGATAAGTGCTATGAAGAAGAGTATAGTGGGAGTGAGGGAGTGAGTGAGTCTGCAGGTAGGATGGAAGCTGGGTGACTGTTTTAGACAGGGTGGTCCAGGAAGAGCCCTCGAGGAGGTGACATTTGTGCAGAGAACTGAACGGAGTAAAGGAGTGAGCCAAGCAAGACCTTCTAGGCAATGGGAACAGCACATGAAAGGAGAAACTTCTAGGCAATGGGAACAGCACATGAAAAGTCCCTGAGGTAGGAGTGAAGCTGGGTGATCATAGAAGAGCAGAAAACCAGGGTAGCTGGAGTAAGCAAGGGATGAGGACAAGGAGACACAGTCAGAGAGAGAAGCCAGGGCTTGGAGCATAAGAGAGTGATGACCAGCCTGAAAACAGGAGTCCCACAGTGTAGGAAAGCTTGTGAGTAAGGACTTATTTCCTCTGAGCAAGTCCCATGGGGAGAGAGAAGGATGTAATGAGGAAGATGGAATTTTATGGTATAAAATGAATTTATCAGAATCACGGTCAGAATCCTGATTTACAAAATGACCCAGTAAATCCCTGGCTGATGTTGGTCCTCATTTACTTTGTGTTAACTTTGAAAGTGAAGTAGAGATAAGAATTCCCTCCAAGCTGTACTTTTTATACATTCCTTTCTTTCTTCTCTGTAGAAAGGAATAGACAAGGAATTTTACCTACTGTTCACAGTCTTTGATGAGAACTTGAGCAGGTATCTTGACGAAAACATTCAGAGGTTTACATGGCACCCCTTCAGTATTGACAAAGAAGACAAGGATTTTGTGAAGTCCAACCAAATGCATGGTATGAAAAATGACTTTCCCTTCTGTAAGGGAAAGGTGTAATTGCTTTTGAAATGAAAATGTTTCAAATGTTTTAACTATCTTAATTTTTGTTTCTTGGATATTGTTCTTGGTCACACGTAAATTATTTCATGACTTCATCTCAGAATGTATGGTGAAACCTCCCTATCTCCCAGCGATACTGTGAAGCTTAATTAATACTTCCAGAATACTTCATCAGCTTGCGATGAAGCAACACAGAATATGAACTAGCAAAGATCACAGTACATTATAAAAGTACAAAATTACTGACAAAATGCCCTCCCTTGGGTTTGTAATCATATCATTAAGCCTGATAATCCAAGTGATCATTAGAGATAAACATTAAACAGCAAAGCATCTCTTATCAAGTACATGAAGGACTGTCTAAAGTGCTAATTTGTAAAATGCTACCCATTCCTGTCCCAGATCTTATTTAGAAGGAATTACTTAATTCCCCTTCTCTGTGTCTCTTCTATCAGTTGTAACAGTGGCAAACCACCTTGTAATTGGTGTGACTAACACAAGATTCTCATTTGTCTTGGGCACACTACCTAAGGTGAGAGAATAATGAGTGAGAGCCCAAACTCAAACAACTACTAGAGTGTGCAGTCAACAAAGGGGCCCAAAGCAAGCACTTTAAGAGAACAGGTGCCAGATTTCTCATTTTAGGACCAAGGATAACAACTATGTATTGCCTTTGAAACATTATGGGAAAATAACAAAATAGTCCCTAATCTCCCTTCCCCCAAGGAAGTTCCAAGTGACCCATAGCAGGCAGCTCACAGACTCCTATGGTCCTGGGTGCTCCATGCCAACAGTCTCCTCTTCGACCAATGAAAAGCACAGAGTAACTCATTTTCAATACCATCTTCTACAAAATTTTTGTTATAACTGAATAATGAAATTTGTTTCCAATCTTCCTAGCAGCCAAAAAAAGGGGGGGGTGGAATAAAGTAGAATGAGGAAACAGCAATTCCTTCATGGAAAAGCTAAGTTGCAAAAGAAATTTATTATAAGAGAGGCCTGTAAAGAGAAAGCATTAAACCCCTAATGGACCATGTCACATCCAGCCCCACCCTGGTTTGACAATGTGAAATACACTTTCATATATTGGATGTGTAAAATATGCCACCTTTAAAACAAAATGCAAGGAAAGCAATGTATTTTAATTTAAATTTTACATTAATTATAAATTAAATTCTATCTCCAGGCTTGCTTGCATGGAGTAGAAGGAAGAATGATGGCAACAGTACCAAAGAGAAAGTGCCTCACATGGTAGACAGTGCTTTGCATTACACCTACTATATAGTCTATATTCAAAGGTGTTTGTTGATCTCTTTCCCTCAAGGGCATCCCCAGTGGCTTGCGAGCTGTCCTTGGGGGTCTTTTATGACAAAAAAGAAGTGTACCTACAGTAGTTCTTGGGTTAGTCAACAAATATTGACTGAGTTAGGGGACAAGACTACACAAGAAGGCAGAACAGTGTAACTTCTTTACCAGAACTTATCATGGGCTTTGGGTACCTTTATCTGACAAATTACAAAAATCTCTTTAACATTCAGTGGACAAGATTTACATAATTTATTTGCAAAAGCATTATCAAAGATTTTTTTCAGAAAATGCAATGTTCTTCTCAGAAGCCTCCAGGCTTCTTAGACTTTCTACTAATAATCCCAGACATTTGAATAAAATTACCAAGTACCACTGGTTCTGCAGACACAGAAATAAAAAAATGACTTTATCTGATAATGGGATTATAAAGAAGATCATTCATATGTATGATAGTTGTTCTTTCCTACTATGGGCATTATAAGGAGTGGCAAGGGTATAGAATCTTTATCTAAGGGACATCAAACATGAGACATAATTATGTGTAGTCCCCCCCCACCTCCGTCAAACAGTGCTATTCAGTTAATATATTCATCCCTCACAGAGTGGGAATGTGGTTTCTAAATTCTTTTCAAGGCACTGCTCCAGGTAGTCACTATCAGTGGATTGAGGTTGATATAAAAGATTTTCATTTCAGGAGATACAGAAAGTCTCCATTATTTAAATCATCATTATTCAAAGTCCTTTCAGTTATTTTATTGGGGTAGGGAAATAAAAGTTATCAAAAGGCAAAATTATTTACTCAAAGTCTAACCTCTTAAAACTTAGCACCCCTCTCCCCTGCAAGAAAAATCCCTCTCCACTGACCAGACATGCAAATACAATGTCAATCAATTGCAAATCTTTCAAATGGTGCAAGATCCATGAAATCAGTAAAGGGATGTCTGGCAACTTTTGGAATCAAATGCAAATCCATTGGCAGATGAAGATCTAACAAAATGAAATGAATTAACAAACTGAGAAAGAGACACTTAAAGGAGATAACAAGAAAAGAACCTCAAAAGAAAATGATTTTTAAATCAAGAGTTCTAGAGCAGGCTTTGAGGAAATTGATGAAGTTCATAGCTATTTTCACAGGGATGATGTTCTTCATAATCTGCAAAACTAAAATGTGAATTGCAGGATATAATATTACACTATCAAACAATTTTGTCAGAAAAAAATTATGCCAGAAAACAACCTGATTTATTCCTTATTGATTCTTAGGACTTGTGCCCTTGTGTATATATTGTTAAATATAACATTTTCACAATTTTAGTATATTTTCATTCTTGTTGTTCAGTTTAGTCTCCAGTTTGGATTGATTCACTGTGTGCCTTTTCTCCAGTACTATTTACTCTCTGGTAGTAAGGATCTTCTGTAAACAGTTTGAACTTGAACACCTGAACAGCCCGCCCCCACACACTGATAATCCTCAACTAAAATGGTGTGTTTTCAGTATCTACAAGATCATAGTGGGCTCTGACTATCTTTTTCCTTTTGTTTAGCTATTAATGGCTTTATGTATGGCAACCAGCCAGGCCTAAGCATGTGCAAAAAGGATAGAGTTGCCTGGCATATGATTGGAATGGGCACTGACACGGATATGCATGGAGTTTATTTTCAAGGGAACACCATCCACCTACGAGGGACTCACCGAGACACCCTAGCCCTGTTTCCCCATACCTCCACAACGGTGTTCATGCAGCCGGACCATGCAGGTAAACTTGGCAGGACCATCTTGGGTGACCAAATTCCTATCTTCAGGCATACATTCTAGAAGAAATTGGTTGGATTTGGGCACTTCAAGGCAAACAGCCTTGGTTACAATCAGACAATCCTAACTACTTTATTCCAAACACACAGTATAAAGAATAGAGGAGAAGTGGGGCACCTGGGTGTCTCAGTCATTGGGCGTCCGCCTTCGGCTCAGGTCATGATCCCAGGGTCCTGGGATTGAGCCCCGCATCAGGCTCCCTGCTCTGTGGGAAGCCTGCTTCTCCCTCTCCCACTCCCCCTGCTTGTGTTCCCTCTCTCACTGTCTCTCTCTGTCAAATAAAAATATAAAATCTTTACAAAAGAGAAGTATCTAGAATGACTCAAAGCAGAAATCAACATCCTCTAAACAACCTTGCCACACAAATCCCAGGAGAGAGCTCTTGATCCATTCCCAGGAATGATTTGGCCCCAGGAAAGAGGATATTTCTTGTTCTCTTTAAGCACCAGCATTTTAGTTGCTGCTCTGAAGCATGTACCAGGCATGGACAGCCCCGTGGATGCTTTCAGGTTATGGACATGACCTGGTTTCCATTCTCTAGAGACTGATAGTAGCCTTTTGATAAGTTGTTTGGAGACCTCCCCATTTTCATTCTGTTGGGCACCCTTGGTTTCCCTAGAGGGGAAGTTGCATTGGGTCTGAAGTCCATGGAGGGCCCATTGAAGTGCCGGTACTTGTCCCTTCTCTTAGAGATTCCCACGCTAATTACATAATCAGGACATTTTTCCAAAAGATAAAGGGCAACACATGCTACCTGTCACGTGAAAAATAAAGATAGCAGATGCTATGGGCATTCAAAATATTTCTCCAACCGAACTTTTTCATTAGTCTTCAAAAAAAACCAATATGGGGACCTGGGTGACTCCGTTAAGCATCTGACTCTTGATTTCGGCTCAGGTCATGATCTCAGGGTCGTGAGATTGGGCTCTTTTCAGGCTCCCCACTCAGCAGGGAGTCTGCTTGAGATTTTCTCTCCCTTTCCCTCCCTTCCCCCCACTTTCTCTCTCTCTCTCAAATAGAATAATAAATAATAATAATAAATAATAATAAATAAGTCTTAAAAAAAAAAGAAACCAATATGCTACCCAAGATGAGTACTTGCTGACTGTGTGTCCTTTATGAATTGATGTCTACTTCTTTACTTCACATGAGAAGCGCAGTTTCAATGCCCCTTAGTGTCATTGGTTAAAACATATGGCTTGTGCTTCAAAATATTTGTCCAAGAACTGCCTGAAACTAGGAGCTCCACAATCCCTGCCTTATAGACTTTGAGTATTTAACCTTTCTACATTAGTATAATTGATCAGTTATGAATCATCCAAGCCAAGGGATGCCTTGGGCACAATGATTTTTAAAAATATGCTCTTCAAGACCAAAGATGGGAGAGAAGGGTAATAGCCAGTTTTAATCTGTAGAAACCAGCATTCAGAACTACAGCTGGCTGGAATAATTTTAGGGACTTGGTTAATTATTCCAGTGCCTTGTGTATTACACATGTGCCCTATAAGGTTCTAGAGAGCTTGTGACAATGTTTTCCAGTTTACGTCTGGTGATGAGTATAAATCTGTGACTGCCTAATAGCTTGGTCATTTCACCAATTCCTATCGCATATCTATAGGCCAAAAATAGTGCCCAAAATGTGAGTAGACCCTAGGCTTCAACTAAATATTTTTTTCTTTGTTCTTGTTTTTTAGCCACTTTATTCAGATATGACTGATAAACAAAACCTATAGCTCTTTAATATATACAAATCAATGAGTGATGTTGAACATCTTTTCAGATGTCTGTTGGCCATCTATATGTTTTCTTTGGAGAAATGTCTGTTCATATCTTCTGCCCATTCTTTAATTGGATTATTTGTTTTTGGGGTATTGAGTTGTATCTTTTCTTTGTATATTTTAGATACTAACCCTTTATTGGATATGTCATTTGCAAATATCTTCTCCCATTCAGTAGGTTGCCTTTTAGTTTTATTGTTTCCTTCACTGTGCAGAAACTTCTTATTTTGATGTAGTCCCAGTAGTTTATTTTTGTTTATTTCCCTTGCCTCAGGAGACATATCTAGAAAAATGTTGCTATGGCTGATGTCAGAGAGATTACTTACTGCTTGTGCTCTCTTCAAGGATTTTTATGGGTTCAGGTCTCACATTTAGGCCTTTAATGCATTTTGAGTTTATTTTTGTGTATGGTGTAAGAAAGTGGTCAAGTTTCATTCTTTTGCATGTTGCTGTCCAGTTTTCATAACACTATTTGTTGAAGAGACTGTCTTTTTCCCATTGCATATTCATTCCTCCTTTGTTGAGGATTGACTGACCATACAATTGTGGGTTTATTTCTGGGTTTTTACATTCTATTCCTTTGATCTATGTGTCTATTTTTATGCCAGTGCCATACTGTTTAAATTACTACTGCTTTGTAATATAACTTGAAATTGGGAATTGAGATACCGCCAATTTTTTTCTTTTTCAAGATTGGTCTGGCTATTTGAGGTCTTTTGTGGTTTCATATAAATTGTAGATTTGTTTGTACCAGTTCTGTGAAAAATGCTGTTGGTATTTTGATAGAGATTGCTTTAAATCTATAGATTGCTTTGGATGGTATAGACATTTTAATGATATTTGTTCTTCCAACCCATGTGCATGGAATGTCTTTCCATTTCTTTGTGTCGTTTTGAATTTCTTTTATCAGTGTTTTATAGTTTTCAGAGTAGAGGTCTTTCACCTCTTTGGTTAAGTTTATTCCTAGATAGTTTATTGTTTTTGGTGCATTTGTAAATGGGTTTTTTTTCTTAATTTCCCTTTTGGCTGCTTCATTATTAGTGTATAGGAATGCAACAAATTTCTGTATATTGATTTTGTACCTTGCAACGTTACTGAATTCGTTTATCAGTTCAAATAGTTTTTTGGTGGAGTCTTAGGGTTTGCAAATCAAAATTACAATGAGATATGACCTCACACCTGTCAGAATGGCTAAAATAAAAAACATAAGCAACAATAAATATTGGCAAAAATATGGAGAAAAAGGAACCTTCATGCACTATTGGTGGGAATGCAAACTCTTACAGCCACTGTGGAAAACAGTGTGGTGCGTCCTCAGAAAATTAAAAACAGAATTACCCTAAGATCCAGGAATTACACTATTGGGAATTTACCCCCAAAATACAAAAACACTAATTCAAAGGGGTACATGTACCCCTGTGTTTATAGCAGCATTATTTATAATAGCCAAGATACGGAAGCAGCCCAAATGTGGATAAGGAAGATGTGGTAATATATATAATGGAATATTACTCAGCCATAAAAAGAATGAAATCTTGCCATTTGCAAAAACATGGACAGAGCTATAGAGAGTATAATGCGAAGTGAAATAAGTTAGTCAGAGAAAGACAAATACCATATGATTTCACTCATATGTGGAATTTAAGAAACAAAACAAATGAACAAAGGAAAAAAGAAAAAAAGAGAGAGAGAGAGAGAGACAAACCAAGAAAGAGACCCTTAACTATAGAGAACAAACTGATGGTTACCAGAGGGGATGAAAAAAATAAAATGATAGAAAAAAATGAACAGCTATTTATGCATTTAAAAAAGAACAAATTGATGCGTTGGGAGGTAAGTATATGTCTGTGAAGTTATCACCACAATCAAGGCCTTAAACTCCTCTTCATTCATTTTTTTTAAAAAGATTTTTATTTATTTATTTATTTGAGAGAGAGAATGAGAGAGAGAGAGAGAGAGCATGAGATGGGGGAGGGTCAGAGGGAGAAGCAGACTCCCCGCTGAGCAGGGAGCCTGATGCGGGACTCGATCCCGGGACTCCAGGATCATGACCTGAGCCGAAGGCAGTCGCTTAACCAACTGAGCCACCCAGGCGCCCCAAACTCCTCTTCATTCTTAGAGAAGATAATTCCTTGGCTAGCGAGGAACATGATGAACACGTGAATAATGGGCTGTGTGGCAAACAACACACACAGCGGGAGCTCTTTCCATGTTTGCCTTCAGAGTGTCTTCTGTGTGGTTTCATAAAGACCCTTCCTCGTGAGGGTCCTGCTCAGTGTGGAGGGAGCCGGACAACCCACTGAACCAGTGGGTTTTTCTCATTCTCAAGGGGTAATTTGCAGTACTTCAATATGTATAGCATGATAAAAGCTATCACTGGGCATTGTAGATGGTTAATGAGACCAATCCCTGATCACTTGCCTCTAAGAACAGCCTCTATGAAAGGAAGGGAAGATTTATTGATCCAGTAATTCCACTAACAGTTAATATCTTTCAATAATTTTGTTTTATGTGATTTTACGGTGAGTTCAATTAAGATATATCTACCTGATGCCAATCTAGAAAATTGCATCAGTTTATAAAATTACATAATTCTCAGACATGATTGTTGGCATTATGAAGGGAAATCTAGTTGATTTTCTTTTTCTTTTCACCTGGCATAATGTTGACCTATCACTGGTAATGAGAACCTCCTTTGCTCAAAGGATTAATGAATAATAATAATAATAATAATAATAATAATTTAATAATTTAATAATAATACCTTATGTGTATATTTCACTTTATATAGTTTATGAAATCCTCTAGGGCAAAATACATGATTTCAGAAATGTGCCCTAATTTCAATTTAGAATATTAATCTTACAGGTAATTAGTTCATTTTAAACTGGGCTGGGCTAAGATAATCATACCTATCAGTGATTTTCCAGGAGCAACTCTCTTCTAACAGGTGTGTAAAATAGGGAAGACCCAGAGAAATTATTTCTTGGTAGCAACTTTGCAAGTTTTCATTTTCGATTCCGAAGGAATTTCAGATGGTATTATTTTCCCCTGGTAAGTAAATATATTCACAGTAATTTATTCCCCTTGGAGTCTGGCTGGAAAATATGATATAAAATTGGTATTTTAAAAATCCACCTTACCTATTATTTCTTTGGGAACAAAATGCTGTAGATTGCTAGCAGATCCAAGCCAAAACCAAAACAGTCGAGTTCGGCACACAATGCCAAGCGTTTCTCTTCCAGGTATTTTCAGGCTGTTTTGTTCCACCATGCACCACTTCGCGAGAGGCATGAATCAGATATATGAGGTCAGCAGCTGTGGCAACAAGGACCCGTCTGAGCAGCCATACGGGATGATAAGAACCTTTTACATCGCCGCTGAAGAGGTAGAATGGGATTATGCCCCTAACAAAAACTGGGAGTTCGAAAAGCAGCACTTGGACTCAGGAAGGGAAAGGTACCGCGGGCGAAGCCGCCAAGTCTCTTGGGTGGGATTGCACATGCTCTGTAGATGTTTTTCAAGTGGGGAAACCTAACATTGCCCTGGTTTTGTCTGCACAATTCTGGCGGACAGAGACTGTTACTATGAGCACAAAAGATGAGGCAAGCTCCCCGTCTGCACCCTAGGAGGGGAGTTTGAAGTCATTTGGGGGCGCGCCGGGCAGGCTCAGTGCATCCCCTGCTCGTGGTGGCCGGTTCCAAGTGTGGCTGTCCCAAGAATGCGTGTGCCTTTGAGCGAGCGCCTAGCGTGAAAGGGTTAGGGAAAGAGGCAGAGCCCAGTGACAGGGGGACTGTGAAGACAAAATGGTATAGAAGGAGGCAGAGATGGGGTGTGCAGCGAGATGAGCAGATGGGTAGGTTGAGGACCGCAGGGAACGGACTAGGAGCGGGTAGGAGGCATTGCTTTGGTAGAGATCCCCGAATTGAGATGGGCAGACTGGTCTCTCTAGTAGGCCCTGTACCCAGAAAGTTCCCAAGATGGACCCTCCCGTGAGAGTACTGTCAGCCAATGCTAAGCACCAGAGGGTCAGCAGGACTGGAGCCTGGGAACGCTGGTCCCCCATGCACACTTCCCCTCCCGCCCCTGTGCACTGGGGTAGAGTGAAACAAGGTATAGAGGCATCTGCCTGGAGCTGACCTGTAGACCTCCTCCCCTAAGTTCATACCCTCCACTCAACAACACCTGCTGTTTGGGTAGTCCCTGTCCCCATATACCGACCAGGAGACTCAGTGCAGAGAGTTAAGGCTAACCACTAGTCATGGACACTGGAATTGAACAAAGACCTTTTCAAGGACAAATCTGTGTTCTCATCACCAAGCCATGTTAATTTGCGTATCTTTGTTCCTCTTTGTTCTGTATTATCAGCTCCCTACGACCCCCCCGCTCCCCAATTCTCTCTGGCCACACCACACACAAATCCTCTATACCCAACTCTTCCTGATCTTAACATGTCTTTTTTGTTGTTGTTCTTACTTGTTGGCCTGTTTTGAGGGTTTAAACTCCTGGAAAAGAGAGTAGAACAGCATCACCTTATGGATAAATGAAGAAACAAAATGACTCGTCCCCTTTAAAAAGATTCGCCTCAGGGACAGGATGATTTAAAATTTGTTCCATGACTCACCAACCCATTTATTAAACCAGACATTCCTCTCCTGCAAAGCCAGTGCTGCTGATACCTGCTCAAGACTGATGCTGGGGCAGTAGAAAATGAAAAGAAGACTGACCCAGCCTTTTCTAAAATGATGATTTTTACTTAAAGATGGCTAGAACTAAAGAAATAATCGCATAACAATTTTGTTGTATGTATATTCCTAGCCCGTGAGAGTATAAGAAACATAGCCGTCATGATTTTCTTGAAACTCGGTGTAATTTCGGTTTTCCGACCACCAGCTCTCTGGGCCAGCAGGAGGCTCCAGCCTCAGTCTTCTGGGATTGTCTCCCAGGGGACAGAGAGAGAGAGAGAGGGCGCTGGCTGTGTTTGCACTCTGCCCTGCTGCTCGGGATATTGCCCATAAATAAACGAAAGCAAAGTAAAGCAAGAGCCTGTTCACATATTCGAAGTATAATGGATCTGTAGAAAGAAACTCAGTACAGATGGAGATGACCAGGCCCCCTAGAGGCATGTCTGTGGCACCTCTGCAGCTGGGAGTCCAGGGACAAACGCCCCATCCGCACCCCCACTGTTATGCCTCTGCCTTTTGAGCCAAAGCCTTGGCAGGGAGCACACCTAGTTTTCAAACCACCTGTCAGTGTGGGTTATCCCTGAGACATTCATCATCCCGGTTCGCACAGACCCTCTGCCTCGCCTTGGGACCCAGATATCTTTCCCTGAAGGCTTTCTCAGAACACACGGAGAAGGCCTCGGGATCCCAGAAAAGCAACCAGTGGGACTCATCAGCACAATGCCAGGGTTTGTGCAGTGGGAGAGAATTCAAACACCGAGATGAAGTTGCTCTAGGGGAATAAAGCTGTATTCCTCGTACTCCTGAGCTTGTGGACTGATAGGCATTTAATTTCACCAGGGTGGGATTTGAGATAATAACTGCCATGTATTGAGCACCCACCCTGCGCCAGGCATTTTGCTAGGGTTTTTATAAACCCTATCTCATAGTGACCCTCACAATGTCCTTGACCCATCTGGTCAGCCTTGGCCCAGAATCTCACCTGACATCCCAGCAAGATGGCAGATGAGCAAGCGCTTACATGGTGCTCAGTATGTGTCTGGCGCAGCCCTTTATAGCTCTTAACCCACAGAGTCCTCACACCCATCCTGGGAGGCAGATGAATTGTCATTACCCTACTTTGCAGAATAGGAAAGCTGGCAAGCAGTAAAGCGTGGCTCCAGAGGTGTCTGGGTCACTACCACATATGTTACTAGGACTCTTGGAAAAGGAAAGTCAAAGAAAAATTCTCTTCCCTTGGCAAGCATTGTGGTTTAGGTCGAAGATATACATGCATTTGTTAAGTACCTACTGTGTGCTAGGCATTGTACCAGGTGCTGACAAAACGGTGCTAACAAGGGCAGGCGAGGTCCTTTCCCACACAGAATTCATGGTTCACGGGGAAGACATTTGACCAAGCATATTGAGCAAGGTCATCACTATGAGAGGGGAAGTGCAGGGCACAGGGGGAGCTCACAGCAGGTGCACATGGCCCCATCTGGGGGAGAGCCGGGGAGAGAGTAGGTGGTCAGGGAAAGCTTCTTGAGAGGAAGTAGTCTTTGTCCTGGGACTTGAGGAATAGGCCAGTTGAAGAGGTGGCAAGGGTGGTTTTGGCCCAGGGGATAACACATGGAGGGCCTGGAGGTGGGGAGGGCACATGGAGTTCAAGAGAGAATATTTAGAATGACCAAAGCGTAGAGAGTGTGGGTGCCAGTATTGGGCAAGGAGACTTGGGAGGTTGGCAGAGGCAGATAGTGAAGGGGGTGTGAGGAGTTTGGGGAATTGGGCAGTGGGAAGCCATCAAGAGTTTTCCACCAGGACTCACTTGGTTGAATGTACAGGTTAGGATCACTCTGCCTGTAGCGTAGAGGGTAGAGGGAAGGGAGGAGCATGGGAGGCAGGTAGAATGACCAGGAACAACTCAGTTCATGTAGGTAAGTGATGTAGGTGGCTGAGGCTGGAGTGCAGGTAGTTTAATGGAGGGAAATGGAAGGCTGTGAGACATACTATATTTTGTAGGTAAACCGATAAGATTTTTTTCCCCATCGTTCGTGATCATCTATCTTGATGATGGATTAAATACATAGTTGATCCTCATTATTTGCAGATTCCATGTTTGTGAATTTGCCTACTTGCTGAAATTTATCTGTAACACCAAAATCAATTTTTGTGGCGCTTCTGTGGTCATTTACAGTGATGCATAAAGCAGCAAAGAATTTGTGTCACCCAATACGCACATTCCCAGCTAGGTCAGACAAACGAGTCATCCCTCTGTCTTCTTGTTTCAGCTTTCACACTGTAAACAGACATCCTCTTTGTGGTCTATTTAGTGCTACTTTTGTATGTGTGTGTGTGTTTTGTTGGTGACTTAGCTGTTTAAAAATATAAATAAATAAATAAATAAATAATAAAATATTTATTTGGCTGCCTAGTGTTCTCAAGTGCAAGAAGACCGTGATGTGCCTTACAGAGGAAGTGTGTGTGTTAGATAAGCTTCATTCAGGCATGAGTTACAGTGCTATTGGCCAGAATTCAAAGTAAATGAATCAACAATACATATTGAATAAGATGTCTTTAAGCAGAAACACACATAAAACAAGGATATTTATTAATCTGTCAATGAAAATACTGTGACCAGAGGTTTGAAGAAACTGGGTTTTTTTTTGGAGGGTTGGGGAGGTGGATTTTCCTCTACCCTTCAAATTCTTCTGGCTGGTCTAAGAATTAAATTGACACGAGAGAATCAAATTTACTTACACAGGGAGAATCCACATAAACATGAGAGATTCCAAAGACAGTCAGGCAAAATGAGATATATATGTCATCCTGAACTAAGGAGAAGGGTGAAGGAGTCTGGGACTTCAAAGAAAAGGAGAGCAATTCATAAGAAGATGAAAAAGAGTAAATGTTAGGTAAACAAATGTTGGCTGGGCCACTCGGAAACAATGGGACAGAGAGAAGAATTTTAACAAACAGACGTTGCTAAATTCCTCCCTGTCTCCCACCCCTAGTTCATATTATAATGTAGTTACCTATGGTAATAGCCTCTTCTTGGGGTGGGTCCTCTACCTAAATACTTTTAGGCAGTTAGAGGGAAGGTCAAAATTTTTTCCTGGATCTTTTAGGTCTTGATTGTTTTCAGCTCAAAATAATCCACATGCCAAAATGGCACATCTTGGGGCAATTCACTGTGAACACCTACAAAACCTAACCTTGTATTTCCCCTAGGAACAATGGTTCAATATTCATTATTTCAGTGTTTGAGGTGACTTTCTAGAACATGACTCCTGTGAATAACAAGAATCAACTATGCCTATATTTGTATATGAGTATATGCACAATATACAACCCAGAGTCTTTCTTGAGATCTTTAAAGTGGAAAAGTAGAACAAGGTACAGAAAGATACACGTGAAATCTGAAGGAATTCAGGGTGGTAGAGAGTGAGTGTGCGCATGTGTGCATGCATGTGCACGTGTGTGAGGTTAGTTAGTCCCAAGAAGAAACGTGCTATCTCATGGGACTTTCTAACTAAGGTTGGTCCCATTCAGCACCCAGCAGGGCTTTGCAATGATGGTCCTCAAGAAGGAAGACCTGGGCCAGACTGCCTGCCCCCATCAGAACCCCCTGAGGTGCTTTCAAGTGCAGATTCCTGGCCCCACTTCCAGAGAGCCTGGTGCAAAAGTCCAGCTCCACAGGGGGATCCTGAGGGCAGCCAGGTTTGGGAAACACTGCTCCGGAGTACCCCTGAATCACTCAGAAGCACTCAAGGGTTTTCTACCTCCTGACAACTTTAATTTCTGATACTTCTGCTTTACAGATACGGAGATATATTTATGAACCACACTGAGAACTGGATTGGCTCTCAGTACAGGAAGGTGATTTACAGAGAATACACCGATGGTGAATTTGTGGAGATCAAGGCCCGACCACCACGAGAAAAGCATCTGGAACTCCTGGGTATGGTACAGATCACAGCCGTGCACTGCCAGCCCCAAGGGTGGCCTGAGAAGGGACAGCAGGGACAGAGTAGCCTGACAGCATCCATCCAAGTATGACATCTTCCTGTCCTCCCATTGTCAGGGAGCATGCTCTTTCAAAGAATGGTCAACCAGATAGCCAGCAATCCATATCATCAGGGTTGTCTAACCAACATCTGTTGCCCTCAAGTTCCTTTCCCATCCCTCTGCTGAGCCTGGACATATTAACTTGGAATGATCTGATGCCTCAGAAGAGCAGGCAGAGTATTTGCATAACTCCTTCAAGGTCCTGGATTCTCCATGCACAGAGCCATAAGAACACACCATAAAAATAATTCAAGCCAAAGAGAAACCCCTTCCATGAGAGAAGTGCTAAGGATGGAAGGGCTGGTTTGAGTTCAGGAGGCCCTGAACTTGGCCTTCTCAGGACCTGCTGGGCCTGTCTGATGTCCTGGGCTGCCTGACATGGTGATCAGATAAGCTCTTTTGGCTTTCCTTCCCCACTTCCACCTGGGAGTCACCAAACTTGACCCCATCATGAGGATGAGATCTTGAGGCAGAGGGCTAATCTAGATGACTTTCTGAAATCCATTCCCCCCCTTTTTTTTTTCCTGTTCTCATTTTTAAATGCACAAGTCATATAAATAGTATGACTTTACACGGTGTTTCTTAATATTAAAAAAGGCACCAGGACAGCTAGCTTGATAAATTATTAAATGCCCCACCCATCTTCCCCTTACCCTCACTGTCTATTAACACTGGCATGCAAGCTTGATTTGTGACACTAAAAGAGTCAGCCCCAGTAGGAACATTCCTTCTTTTGAGCTGTGTCTGTCAAATGAGCTCCAGGAAAAAAGCTCACTGGTCCTACCAGCAAGAGTGGGTTGCCCCTCAAAAAGCAACTGAGGGTCTGCTCAGTAAAATGACACAAAGCCATGACTCCGTTAGAGGCAAGCCCAGTGGTGCTTCTCCCAGGAGACCATGAGGCCCATCCACTCGTTTTCTGCAGCTCAGGGACAGGCCTGTGCCCCTGGAGTTCCAAAGGGCACAGGACAGGCAACCATCTGTTCTTTACTGCTGCCGGTGACCTATCAGGCCCCAAATCAGAAGACATTCACTCCTACCAGCACAGCAAGCCATGTGGAATTAAAGTAGTAATGAATGACAAATAATCATTTTAATATATGTATACACATGCACCTATCTGGAACTATATCCAACTTTGCTATTTAAAAGACATGCATTCTTTTCTAGCTTTATCATTAAAAACAAAATAGCATTTTTTCTCAGACACTTCCTGATTCATACTAAATATTTTCTTCCAAAGATAAAAACAGTCCATCAAATTTCAGATTTATTTAGGACTTTAGTGGTCTTCTCAGAAAAGCAACTAAAACCATGGTTTGAATCCGTGAAGAGAGGATGGGTGCCTTCAGAGACCCTACCATGAGCGTATCTCTCTATGAATGTAGTGGAATGCCGTGAACCCCCAAGGTATCCAAGTACTGAGAAATGGCATTGGACATGCATTAGTAAAATCCCTGTATTGATCATAAATTAGTACATAGATGTTTTAATTTTGTTCTTATCTTTCAAATCCCTTTTATACACAATATTTCATTGGATCCTCATTGTGGTTATTATTATTGATATATCCATTTACCAGATAATGAACAATTTCAGACTTGCCAAAGTTACTTACAGAAGTTACATACAGAACTAGAAGTCACCATATCATGTGGATATAGCTTTTCCTGGAGACTGTCTCAGCAGTAGTAAAAATTTAAGCATTTATTGAGTACTTACTGTGTTTCAATGCACTGAAATAAGCACTTTACATACATTATCTTATTTAATTCTTACTATATCCCTATGAGAAAGGTGATATTAAACCCATTTCATAGCGGAGGAAATTGAGTCAGGCAGGTTACTTGACTTACCCAAGGTCTCTCTAGTAAGTGAACGAAGCAGGATTTGAACCCAGGTTGGTCTGATTGCCAAACACTACATGAGTATTTAACATTACATATATTGCCTTCTAAAGGAAGTATGCTAATGGGGAAACTAACCTTTGTTTTATTTTGCTAAAAACTACCTACATATATATTACATCAGTGTTGAAAAGAGCAAAGATAATGCACACAGGCTTGTGTTTTGCCTTTAGGCCCAATGGTTCATGCTGAGGTGGGTGACTCCATACTGATCATATTTAAGAACAAAGCCAAGCGGCCCTACTCCATCTCAGCCCATGGTATTGAAGACATGGAGAGTGGGAAGCAACTCCAAGCATCTGTCACAAAGCCAGGTAAGTTACATGGGAGATCTGCTCCATGCTGATAAGGACCCCGGACTCAACTCTCTTCTGATCTTTTCTGATCTTTGAAGGCTCTTGGAAAGTTCATCTTAATGTCAATATGTTCCAGCCATTACCTAGTCACTCCTAATATGAGATCATCATTCATCCAATGACCAAGTGGTTATGGTGTTTCTAGGGCTCCATTAGGGACCTAAAAGTGCAGCAAGACATAATAATAGCTAATACATATTGAATGTTCATCTTTTGCCATGTGCTATGGTTTATATTTAAAAAAAAAATTCATTTTCCTTACAATAGCCCAACAAGGTAGACACTAACATATGTCATTGACTCTGATACCATTGATTAGAATATCCATCTTTATTTTTATCTGTTACTAAAAAAGGAAAGAACACATGGCCAATTAAACCTTAGCATGCCACTGATTGAAAGATGCATCTTGATTTCAGTTATGTTAAAATGTGAAAAATGCACATCCTATAATTGAGGAAATATGGTATCATTATGTCCATTTAATAGATGACTAAAGAACAGAGGGGTAAAGAACTTGACTAGGTCATACATGAGTAACAGTGGAACCTCAGTTTGCTGGAGTTAGAACGTATGCTCTTAGCCATACATTTCTCTCGAGTTGCTTAAAATGAATTTGGAGGAAAAAAAAGACAAACAAGATTAATCATTTCAGTAGTAATGTGGATTAATCATAATGGAATTCTAACTGGCAAAGAGTTTCAAGAATATATCTGGGAGTGTTTATAAAAGTTTCAGAGAAGGAAAATCCATAAAGATTGATTGATTGATTCAGAGCAAATAAAGAAAGGAGTAATTAGGGAAAGCTTTCTAAAAGAGGTGGAACTCCAGTTGGGTTTTAAAATATGCATTGAAGGGAAAGAAGATCTCATAATTTAAAGAGCTTCCTATAACATTTACACAGTTGAAATGTGGTTGTAGTAAATGTCAAGATCCTCTGTGACCTTCAGTTATGGAATTAAGAGCAATCATAGGTATAATTACAGGGGAATTATATTCCATTTTACTTCTTATGTGTGTATATATATATGTATAATACTAAATACTATAGTAATTGTAATAAAGGTCATATAAACTTTTAAAAATTTAAAGATGCATAGAAGG
This sequence comes from Leptonychotes weddellii, assembly GCF_054177405.1. Classification (NCBI taxonomy): domain Eukaryota; kingdom Metazoa; phylum Chordata; class Mammalia; order Carnivora; family Phocidae; genus Leptonychotes; species Leptonychotes weddellii. The sequence continues at coordinate 63,235,625 of NC_138379.1, forward strand.
AAGAAAAGAAAATAATCTAATGCATCACTGGAAAAAGTTAGCAAGGTATTCCTACAAGGATGGGGTTGAGGAAAAAAAATTGTCACTGACCATGATACCAACCTCTCTTGCCACTCCGTACCCCACCCCACCCCTAATTCAGAAACCTGTGTTTTGCTGCTTCAAGAAATCTCTCATGAACATTCTAAATGTCTATCTATAGGGAGATACTTAAACACATTTTGGAATATCCCTACAATGAACTATTACACAGCCATTAAATGATGTTTAAGAAGATTTTAATGACATGGGGAAAACTTGTGGTATCATATTAAGAAAAATACAAGTATGGAACAAAGGTTAAAAAGGAAATAGGCCAAAATGTTAAAAATGGTTGTATCTTCAGGGTAGTATTTTAAGTAATAGTTAAGGTGATGTTCCTTTCTACTTCTTCACATTGTTTGTACTTTTTACATTTTCTGTCTTGGATGTCTCGCTTTTATTAAGAGGGAAATGGTTTTAATTGGGTCAAAAAAGCAATTAAAGTTATTCAGTTTTGGTGGTGAAAAGTAACTCAGGAGGGAGGAAGAAAGGTGCCAATCAGGCATGGGGAAGGGTTCTGACAGGGCTATGGGCCAGCTGGGGTGAGCCCTCACAGGCTGCTGTGCCCTGATGGTGAGGACTGGCAAGGGACATAGTTCTTCTGTGCTGACTGGCCTTCTAAGGGTCCTTGATGGGGTTATGGGGGTAGAGGGAAGAGTGATTAGAATGTGGCAAAGAGGGCGCCTGGGTGGCTCAGTCGGTTAAGCGTCTGCCTTCGGCTCAGGTCATGATCCCAGGGTCCTGGGATCGAGCCCCACATCGGGCTCCCTGCTCCGCAGGAAGCCTGCTTCTCCCTCTCCCACTCCCCCTGCTTGTGTTCCCTCTCTCGCTGTGTCTCTGTGTCAAATAAACAAACAAAATCTTAAAAAAAAAAAAAAGAATGTGGCAAAGAGCCTTTTTCTCACTGCAACTTGGAGGGGGAGAATCCCCACAAGGGTCTCTGTCTGACAAGGTTGAAAGTCTTGGGAGAGCCCAGAGATTGGGGGTAGGAGCAAGAAACTAATTTTGTGCACAAAATCCAGACAAGTTGGAGAAGAATGGTTAATTCGGGCATGCATGAGATAAGCAAAGAAGTCCCTCTCAAATTTCTTCTTCTCCTTTTCCTTCTTCTTCTTTTTCATGCCACCAACTCAACATGCATGCACTGAGCATCTTCTTTTGTTTAGAGCTGTGCTCCCTACCAGGGTGAATAATGGATCATTCCAACTTTAATAACACCACCCCTTAGCCACTTGCATTGAAGAAGCTAAATATCAGCAGTTTATCTTGCAATTAACAGGGCAGAGGGGCTATAATGAAAGGTAATGGAAACTAGACCTAAGGTTATATTGCTAACCTACTGGTGTATGAGCAAATATGGAGCAGTTACATGCAAGCATTATTTTTGTTTTGCCTTGTGGCTTGCATTCAGCTATAGGCTGTATGTTCTGATAAGGTAGGGATGGGACATAGACAGTTCAAAAGGAGAGAGCAATTTAAATGTGGCTTTTATTTGAGACTTTTACAATGTGATTATCTTGCCAATTTATGTGAGTTTATTTGTGACTCCTCCGCAAGGCTCTGGGTCAGCCTCAGGGGATGTGTAGATGTGGTGCCTGGCATTCATTTGTTATTAGTATACATACAGATGAACATTTATTGACTGCCTTCAGTGTGAGGCACTAACCTAGGTATTTTATTTTATTTAATCTTCACAGCAATCTGAAAAGTGGGATGACTAACCCACTTTACAAGTAAGGAGACTAAAGGTCAGTGAAGTTAAGTAGTTTGTCAAAAGTTAGATAAATAGGAAATGATAGGGTTGAGATTTGAAACTAAGTCTCTCTGATTCTCTCTGGTTCTAACTAGATGTCACTGGTCTGCACATTAGAATCACCTGAGAAACTTTAAAAAAAATACTGATGCCCTAGTCCTAGACTCTAGATACTTTAATTTCATTAGTTTGAGATGAGACCTCAGCAGTAAGAGTTTACAAAGCTCCTTGGCGATTCAATCAGAAATCAAGGCTGAGTCCCACAGTAACTCAAGTGTGCTCAAGCCTAACTCTTGGGAGGGAGATATGAAATTTGAGGAGAAAAAACAGTGAGGAATACAATACGTCTTCGTGTCTTGAGTAAACATCAGTTGATAATAGAAAGGTCAAATTAGAAAGAAAACCATAGTCTGGAATGAAAAATATGCCATTTTGCAAATTCAGAAAATCAAGATGTAAGTTTAATTGGAACATTTCTAATGGATGAGTAATTCTCCCCAGCAATAAACATTAACCGAAATATATCAAGACCTGTTTGTTATTTCTTCAGGTAAAACATCTGAACCAAAGGTAGCACTAGTAAATTCTTTCTATTTCTTCTCATTTGTTTCAGGAGAAATAAACACCTACAGGTGGAATGTCCCTAAAAGGTCTGGTCCAGGACCAAATGATCCAAATTGTATTCCGTGGGTTTACTATTCAACAGTAAACTTTGTGAAGGTAAGACTGAGAGAACAACCAAAATGCTTAATGTAATATGGCTTTAAATCGATTATTCAAGTTATCACAACTCTGGTGAGTATATGTGAAGGGTGGAATGGTTGAGAGCAAGGATTTCAAACTATGGCCGTGCATATTTGTTAACATTATCTCTGCTTGAGTTGAGTGGTATTAAGAAAACAGACTTCAACTGAGTAAATTTTAAAGATTTCATTGGCTTTATTCAACAATTCATGACTTGGGCAGCTTCCCATCTAGCAGATAGAAAGGATCTCTTAAGAACTGTACAAAATGAAAGACTTGTATAGGCAGAAGGGGGCAAAACAAGGAAGTTACTAGCAAAGAGTGGATTGTGTATGGCAAGGTCACCTTCCTTTAAGGGACAGCAGGGGCCTGTCAGTCTATTACCTTACTAGTGCTAGTGATTGACTGGATTAAGATTCTGTTCCTGGGAGAGATTGAAACTGTAATTAACCTAGGAAGTAAGTCTTGGTTTGGTGATGTGGGCTTAGCACAAGTGACTCCATTTTGGACATGTTGTCTTTTTTTTTTTTTTAACAATTCCCCACTTTTGATCAAATTCTCATCTTGACTGAGAGATGTGATCAAAATTTAAGGCATTAACACCTCTCCCAGCTACTGCTCTGAAGCTCTCACGACTTTTGTTGATCCCCTGTGTGGTATTCATAGGTCATGATGCTTATTGTTGAATCTCTGTGGTATTCATAGGTCACAACTTCAGGTTCACATTTCTTAAGTTGGTCATTCTCTTCATTCTTTTTCCAATGTTCCATTCTTAGCAAGATCATTTGCTCATTTAGCAGCTATCAACATGCACTGCAAGCTTTTGAAGGAATACAGTGAACCAGGGAGACTACTGTCATGATCATAAGCAGAATAATCCCCACTTTCTGATGTGCACTTTGGAGCCATGATCCCCAAGGCAAAACAATCAAAATCAAATAAGTCAAAGAAAGACCAGGTTGAAGGAGTCACTTTCTAAAGCCAAGTGGCTTATTCAGTGGTTTTGTGTATCTGAGTTTCAACTTCCCCAGAAATGTTATCGGAGTGCAAGTGGTGTTGGCCCCAGCACCAACACCTCCTTGTTCAGCTAAAAGATAATAAAAGGCTATCCTATGATCCAGAACAACTTTGGCCTTGCAAAGATGGGTACTGCTAGTGAGATCTTTTTGTGATTGGGGCAGATCTGATTCAGACAATCATAAGAATGTAGGGGTGCAAATGTGCTGTGATTTGCATAAGCATTTGTGTTTAACTGAACAAAGTATGGTTATAATTGGAGAAAGGTAAAAACAAGACATGGATATTCTGATGTTAAAAGTTGGACTTTGTGAGACTATGGACTCTGGGAAACAATCTGAGGGTTTTAGAGGGGAGGGGGCCAAGGGGATTGGTTAGCCCAGTGATGGGTATTAAGGAGGGCACGTACTGCATGGAGCACTGGGTGTTATACAAAAACAATGAATCGTGGTGTATGGTGTATTGTATGGTGATTAACATAACATAAAAAAAAAAAGTTGGACTTTGTAAGTGACTCCTAAGTCGTGATGTGGGGGGTCAATTAAGAATAGAAGAAACATTGATGAGAGGGAGGACCACAGGGTCTTTAGCATCACAGACAGGAGTTTTTGATGTCAAATCCAGCAGTCTGAGAGGTTACCCCCCCTTAGCAAGGGCCTGGAAGACATGGATGATGGTGTTATCTTTCCAGACCACTGCCAGAGTAAAGGAAAGAAAGAGAAGAAGGAAGGGTTTGATGTTTAGTTAAAGTATGAAGCTTTGATGTGGTATCTTAGGTGGAAGCAGTCTAGCTCAATGTAGGCTATTTCTTTTCCTAGTCAATTTGATTTGGAAATCTCCAAAGTTTGTACAGGACCAGATGACAGGTAGAGCCTTCTTCAGCTCTGAGATGTACTCAAAATTTAGTTTTACAAAAGTGGCAGTGGTCAGAGCACTTGATAAGGCCCTTCCCATGAGTCTCATTCTTATAAAAATATCAGAGTAAAATAATAACTCTCTGTGAATAATAAAAAACTTTAACATTGCCCATGGTTAAAGATCTAATGAGAGTTCATTATCATGGAATTCACAAGGAAATTTGGTTATTTCTGTAACATACAACATTTTAAAATAATAACGAATTATGACTGATAATGTGATATTAGGATATATCAAATTTCTAGGAATTTTATACAATTTCTAGAACATTTATGATATGCATCTATACAAATATAATATAAAGAAGGCTTAATATTACTTCTTATTTCACGTTTCCTGTGTAATTTAACATATCAAATACACTTAATTAGTTTAACATCTCTCTTTTAATAAGGAGAGAGAACAAATCTTTTTCTTTTTTTAAAGATTTATATATTTATTTGAGAGAGAGAGTGTGCGGGGGGAGGGGCAGAGGGAGAATCCCAAGCAGACTCCTTACTGAGTGTGGAGCCCGATGCAGGGCTGTCTCATGACGTTGAGATCACAACCCAAGCCGAAACCAAGAGTTGGTCACTCAACTAACTGAGCCACCCAGGTGCCCCGAGAACAAATCTTTTGAAGTTCCAGGGACCCTCTTAAAATATCCCAAAGTTGGTTCAAGGCCAAAAAGACTTCATTTAGAAATTGATTTGGGGGAACTTTCTAAAAAATATCAAAAAGTTTAAAAACACTTGGCCAAATAGGATCATAGGTCACTGTGAAATAATTAGTTATACATTTAACCATAGTGACAAGACTTCACAAGGCAAATACAGAATGCTAAATAGTTCTAAAAAATCTTAGCTCTTTTAGTAGAGAAGACTCAGTTCTCTTAAGTAATCAAAGACTTGATAAAGACAACATGAAATACAGAAAATTATTTTGGTAAGACAGACTCTATTTTCTAAAGCAGATTACTTAAAAGGTAAAACACACACACACACAACTGTTACTATCTTTTATCAAGAGCAAACCAATAATCCAAGAAAACTTGTCTTTTTAACAGAGAGTAAACCAAATATTAACTTCATACCAGTGTACTTTTTAAAAAAGTATAATTAACATACTATTAGTTATAGGGGTACAACATATTGACTCCACAATTCTATATATCACTCAGTGCTCACCACAATAAGTGTTAGTCACTATCTGTCACCCTACAACATTATTACAATATTATTGACAATATTTCCTATGCTGTATTTTTCATCTCCTAGATTTATTTATTGTATAACTGGAAGTTTGTACCTCATAATCTCCTTTATCTATTGTACCCATCCCCCGACCCGCTGCCTCTCTGGCAACTACCAGTTTGTTCTCTGTATTTAAGGGTCTTGGTTTTGTTTGTTTATTTATTCTTTGTTTCTTTCTCTGTTCATTTGTTTTGTTTTTTAGTTTTGTTTTTTTTTTTACTTTTCAGAAGTGAAATCATATGGTATTTTAATTTCTCTGTCTGACATATTTGTCTTAGCGTACTACCCTCTAGGTCCATCCATGTTGCCACAAATGCAAGGTCTCACAAATTTTTTTATAGGCTTAGATAGACAGATAGATAGATAGATATCACTTCTTTATCCATTCATCTATAAATGGACACTTGGGTTGCTTTCATATCTTGACTATCATGAATATGATGCAATAAACACAGGGGTGCATATATCTTTTTGATACCTAGTAGTGGAATTACTGGATCATATGGCATTTCTATTTTTAATTTTGAGGAACCTCCTTACTGTTTTCCACAGTGGCTGCACCAATTTACATTCCCACCAACAGTGCAAGAGGGTTCCTCTTTCTCCACATCCTCACCAACATTTGTTATTTCCTATCTTTTTGATTCTAGCCCTTCTGACAGTTGTAAGGAGATATCTCATTGTGGTTTTGATTTGTTTGATTTGACTAGTGATTTTGAGCACCTTTTCATGTGTCTGTAGTCCATCTGTATATCTTCTTTGGAAAAATGTCTACTCAAATCCTCTGTGCATTTTTAAATTTGATTACTTGCTTTATGGTGTTGAGTTGTGTAAGTTCCACATATAGTTTTAATATTAACCCCTTATTAAAAAATCATTTGCAAATATATTCTCCCATTCAATAGGTTGCCTTTTCATTTTGTTACTGGTTTCATTCGTTGTGCAAAAGCTTTTTATTTTGGTATAATTCCAATTGTTTATTTTTGCTTTTGTTCCCCTTGCCTGAGGAGATATACCTAGAAAAATATAGCTATGGCTGATGTCAGAGATCTTACTGCCTATGCTCTCTTCAAGGATTTTTATGCATTCAGGTCTCACATTTACGTCTTTAATCCATTTCAGTTAATTGTTGTGTATGGTGTAAGAATGTGTCCCAGTCTCATTCTTTTGCATGTAGCTGTTCAGTTTCCCCAGCACCATTTATTGAAGAGACTATCTTTTCCCCATTGTATATTCTTGCCTCCTTTGTCATAGATTAATTGACCATATAATCATAGGTTTATTTCTAGTCTCTATTCTGTTCTATTGATCTATGTGTCTATTTCTGTGCCAGTATCATACTATTTTGATTACTACAACTTTGTAGTATATCATGATATCTCGGATTGTGATATCTACAGTTTTGTTCTTTCTCAACATTGCTTTGATAATTTGTAGTCTTTTGTGGTTACATACAGATTTTAGTGTTATTTGTACTAGTTCTGTAAAAAAAATGCTGTTGGTATTTTGATAGAGATTGCATTGAATCTGTAGGTTGCTTTGGGTAGTATAGACATTTTAACAATATTTGTTCTTCTAATCCATGAGCATGGAATATCTTTCCACTTGTTTGTGTTGCCCTTGGTTTCTTTCATAAATGTTTTATAGTTTTCAGAGTACAGGTCTTACATGTCTTTGGTTAAGTTTATTCCTAAATATTTTGCTCTTTTTGGTGCAATTGTAAATGGAATTATTTCCTTATTTCCCTTAATTTCTCTTTCTACTACTATTATTAGTGTATAGAAATGCAACAGTTTTCTGTATATTAATTTTGTTCTCTGCAAATTTGCTGAATTCATTTATCAGTTCTAATAGTTCTTTGGTGGTGTCTTCAGGGTTTCCTATATGTAGCATCACGTCATCTGCAAATAGTGACAATTTTATTTCTTCCTTACCCATTTGAATGTCTTTTATTTCTTTTTCTCATCTCATTGCTATGGCCAGGGCTTCTGGTACTATGTTGAATAGAAATGATAAGAGTGGATTTTTTTTTTTTTTTGGTATCATTCCTGATGTTAGGTGAAACTCTTCCAGGTTTTCACCATTGAAGATGATGTTATCTGTGGGTTTTTCATATATGGCCTTTATTATGTTTAAATGTGTTTCCTCTAAACTCACTTTGTTGAGAGTTTTTATCATAAATGAATGTTGTATCTTACCAAACGCTTTTTCTGCATCTATTGAGATGATCATATGGTTTTTATCCTTTCTCTCATAATATGATGTATCACATTGATTGATTCACAAATATTGAACCACCCTTGCATCCCTGGAATAAATCCCACTTGATTGTGGGAAATGATTTTAACTGTAATGTTGAATTCTGTTTGCTAATATGTTGTTAAGGATTTTTGTATCTATGTTCATCAGAGATATTAGCATGTGGTTTTGGGTTTTGCTTTGTTTTGTTTTCATGGCGTCTTTGTCTGGTTTTGGTATCAGGGTAACATACTGATCTTGTCCACTTATGAGCCCATGGCAGCCTCAGACAGGCCCCCCAACAGCACAGGGACCAAACCCTGCCCTGTGCATCCATAGCAGGCAAAGCAGATCCTTGCAGTTCACTGCTCTGAAGGCAAACACATTTCTGCCACAACAGTACAGGGCACAGAACCCACATAGGAGACACCCCTGTATCACCTGGTTCTGGTGACCAGAGGGCAATGTGCTACAGGACCTCTTCTACAAAGGCCACTACTTTCAAGAGTAGGAGATGTGGTTGACCTCCCTAGTACATAGAAACAAACACAGAGAGTTAGACAAAATGAAGAGACAGAGGAATATGGGCCAAATAAAAGAATAAGACACAATCACAGCAGAAGAGCTAAATGAAATGGAGATAAGCAATATGCCTAATAAAGAATTCAAACTAATGGTCATAAAGATACTGGACTTAAGAGCAGATGAACTCAACAAACACTTCAACAAAGAGATAGAAAATACAAAAAGGAACCAGGCAGCAATGAAGAATTCAGTAACTGAAATTAAAAAAAAAAATACACTACAGGGAATCAACAGCAGATTACAGGATGCAGAAGAATGGATCAGTGATCTGGAAGACAGGGTAATGGAAAGCAACAAAGCAGAAAAATTTAAAAAAGAATAAAAAGAATAATAAAAAATGAGGATATGTTAAGGGAACCCAACGACAACATCAAGCATGATACTACTCACATTATAAGGATCCCAGAGAAAAGAGAGAAAGGGGAGCGAAAACTTAAGTGAAGAAATAATAGCTGAAAACTTCCCAAATCTGGGGAAGAAAACAGACATCCTGAACCAGGAAGCACAGAAGCTCTCTAATAAGATTAACACAAGGAAGTCCACACCAAGATGCATAATAATTAAAATGGCAAAAAGTAATGATAAAGAGAGGATTTTAAAAGCATCAAGAGGAAAAAAAGAGTTACATACAGGGGAAACTCCATAAGGCTATCAGCTGATTTTTCAGCAGAAACTTTCCAGGCCAGAAGGGGGTGGCATGATATATTCAAAGTGCTAAAAGGAAAAAACCTGCAACTAAGAATACACTACCCAGCAAGGTTATCATTCTCAGTAGAAGGAGAGATAAAGTGTTTCCCAGACAAACAAAAGTTAAGAAGTTTATCACCATTAAACCAGCTTTAGAAGAAATGTTGAAGGAAATTCTTTGAATGAAAAGAAAAGGCATAACTAGAAGGAAATTATGAAGGGAAAGAATTTCACAGGTAAAAGCAAACATATAGTACAGGTAGTAGATTAATCACTTATAAAGCCAGTGTGAAGGTTAAAACACAGAAGAAGTAAAATTGATTATATCTACAAAAATTAGTCAAAGGAAACACAAAATAAAAAGATGCAAAATATGAGGTCATATACATAATATGTGGAAGAAAGTAGAAATTTAGTGCTTTTAGAATGTTTGAATTTAAGCAACCATCAACAACATAAACTGCTATGCGCATAAGATATCATATATAAATCTAATGGTAACCACAAATCAAAAACCTATAATAAATACACAAAAAAATGAAGAGAAAGGAATCCAAAGTTAACATTAAAGAAAGCCATCAAACTACAAGGGAAGAGAGCAAGAGAAGAAAGAATAGAGAAGAACTATAAAACCAACCAGAAAACAATTAACAAAAGGGCAATAAGTACACATCTATCAATAATTACTTAAAATATAAATGTAATAAATGCTCCAATTAAAAGACATAGGATGACTGAATGGATAAAAAACAGACCCATCTATATGCTGCTTACAAGAGATTCACTTCACACCTAAAGACACATAGAGACTAAAAGCAAAGAGCTAGAAAAACTTACCATGCAAATAGAAGTGAAAAAAAAGGACAGGGTAGCAATACTTATATCAGACATATAGGCTTTAAAAGAAAGACTGTAGTAAGAGGCAAAGAAGGGCATTACACAATGATAAAGGAAACGATCCAACAAGAGGATAAAATAATTGTAAATATTTTTGCATCCAACATAGAGTACCTAAATAAATAAAGCAACAGAGGTAAAAGGAGAAATTGACATAATACAATAATAGTAGGGGACTCTAGGACCCCACTTACTTAAATGGATATATCATCTAGACAGAAAATCAACAAGGAAATGGAGGCTTTGAACAACACATTAGACCAGATAGAACTAACAGATATGTACAGAACATTTCATCCCCAAACAGCAGAATACACATTCCTTTCAAGTGCACATGGAACATTCTCCAGGACAGATCACATGTTAGGCCACAAAACATGTCTCAATAAATTTAAGAAGATTAAAATCATATCAAGCATCTTTTCTGACCACAACTATATGAAACTAGAAGTCAAGTGCAAGAAAAAAATCCTGAAAAGAACACAATTTCATGGAAGCTAAACAACATGCTACCAAACAATAAATGGGTTAATCAAGAAGTCAAAGAGGAAATACAAAAAATAAATGGAGACAAATGAAAATGAAGATACAATGGCCCAAAATCTTTGGGATGCAGCCATAGCAGTTTTAAGAGGGAAGTTTATAGCAATACCTTAAGAAGCAAGAAAAATCTCAAATAATCTAGCCTTACACCTAAAGGAGCTAGAAAAAGAAGAACAAAACCCAACACTAGTAGAAAAAAGGAAATAATAAAGACTAGAGTAGAAATAAGTGAAATAGAGACTAAAAAAAATACAATAGAAAAGATCAATGAAACCTGGAGCTGGTTCTTTGAAAAGATTGACAAAATTGATAAACTTTTATCCAGACACATTAAGAAAAAGAGAGAGGACTCAAAATCAGAAATGAAAAAAGAGAAATAACAACTGACACTACAGAAATATACAGGATTATAGGAGAATATTATGAAAAATTATTGGACAAATTGGACAACCTAGAAGAAATGGATAAATTCCTAGAAACATAATCTTCCAAAACTGAAACAGAAAAATAGGAAATTTTAACAGGCCAATTACTGGTAATGCAATTGAATCAGTAATCAAAATACTCCCAACAAACAAAAGTCTGGGATTTTACAGGTGAATTCTATGATAAATTTAAATAAGAGTTAATATCTATTCTTCTCAAACTATTCCAAAAATAGAAGAAGAAGGAAAACTTCCAAATTCATTCTACAAGGCCAGCATTACCCATATGTCAGTGTACTTTTGATATTAAAATGTTTTTTTACTTAGGGCACCTGGGTGGCTCAGTCAGTTAAGCGGCTGCCTTCGGCTCAGGTCATGATCCCAGGGTCCTGGGATTGAGCCCCGCATCGGGCTCCCTGCTCGGCAGAGAGCCTGCTTCTCCCTTTCCCTCTGCCTGCCGCTCTGCCTACTTGTGCTATCTCTCTGTCAAATAAATATATTAAAAAAAAATCTTTAAAAAAAATGTTTTTTTACTTAAATTTATTATAGTCTTAGCCAGCTTGACTCACATAAAATTTCTTTCCCAAGATTCCCTTCTACAAACCTTCTACAACTTCCTTTTTTTACATCCAAATTTTGTCCTTTTTTCCCCCTCTTCCTTATTCTGAAATAATCAGCCTCACTCTAGGACAAAATTACTTTCTTTTCCCTCAACAAAAATGCATCTCCATTTCTCATACCTTCTTTTACCAAAAACACACAGCCTAGTTTCCTTGCAAACAGAGTCATTTCCCTTATTGTTTCTAGTAGCTTATGTTGAATTTTTAACCATTAATCACCATAATTTCTAGTGAAAACAGAAAAGTAAACAATTGTTAACTGTCTTTTACATTAGCATTCTGTGATTTGGCAAATTTATAAATACATTTCATAATTTGTAGAAATATATTCTTCCTCATAGTAAATTTTTCAATGTGGCATAAAACTTGTTTATTAATAAACCCAAATATCTTAAGTTTCTTGGTAATAAGAAGTCAAAAAAGTAGGTAAATCCATGTCCAGTAATTAGTGTTTCAGTATTTTATTTTATCTGGAAATGATCTAGATATTAAATTACTATTCATCCTTTCATTTCACTTAGCAAAACTCTAAGGTTTTAAATTATCAAAAAGATGTGGGGACACTATTTAAGTAGACATACCATGAAATACCATTATTGCTGAAAGGTTCACCTAAATACTACCAGCATTTTTCACAGAGTTAAAACAAACAGTCCTAAAATGTGTATGGAACCACAAAAGACCCTGAATATCCAAAGCAATCTTGAAAAAGAAAAACAAAGCTGGAGGTACCACAATTCTGGACTTTGAACTATATTATAAAGCTGTAGTGCTCAAGACAGTATGGTACTGGCGCAAAAACAGACACATAGATCAATGGAACAGAATAAAAAACCCAGAAATGGACCCAAAACTATATGGTCAACTAATCTTTGACAAAAAAGGAAATAATACCCAGTGGAAAAAAGACAGTCTCTTCAACAAATGGTGTTGGGAAAACTGGACAGCCACATGCAGAAGAATGAAACTGAACCACTTTCTTACATCATACACAAAAATAAATTCAAAATGGATGAACCTAAATGTGAAACTGGAACCATCAAAATCCTAGAGAACACAGGCAGCAAACTCTTTGACACCATCTGTAGCAACTTCTTACCAGACAGGTTTCTGGAGGTGAGGAAAACAAAGGCAAAAATGAACTATTGGGGTTTCATCAAGATAAAAAGCTTCTGGGGGTGCCTGGGTGGCTTGGTTGGTTAAACATCTGACTCTTGATTTTGGCTCAGGTCATGATTTCAGGGTTGTGAGATCAAGTCCCCGATCAGGCTCCACACTTAGGGTGGAATCTACTTGAGATTCTCTCTCTCCCTCTGCCCCTCCTCCACCCTCTTTAATAAATAAATAAGAAAATAAATAAATAAAATCTTTTTTTTTTTTTTTAAGCAAAGGAAACTACAAAACTAAAAGGCAACCTACGGAATGGGAGAAAATGTTTGCAAATTGACATCTCTGATAAAGGGTTAGTACCCAAAATATATAAAAACTTATGCAACCCAACACCCAAAAACCAAATAATCCAGTTAAGAAATGGTCAGAAGACATGAACAGACATTCTTCCAAAGAAAGATGGCCAGATGGCCAACAGACACATTAAAAGATACTCAACATCACTCATCATCAGGGAAATACAAATCAAAACCAGAATGAGATACCACCTCACACCTGTCAGAATGGCTAAAATTAACAACACAGGAAACCACAAATGTTGGCAAGGATGTGGAGAAAGGGAAACCCTCTTACACTGTTGGTGGGAATGCAACTGGTACAGTCACTCTGGAAAACAGTATGGAGATTCCTCAAAAAGTTAAAAATAGAACTACCCTATGATCCAGCAATTGCACTAGTGGGTATTTATCTAAAGGATAGAAAAATACAGATTCAAAGGGGTACATGCACCCCAATGTTTATAGCATGATCAACAATAGCCAAGCTAAGGAAAGAGCCCAAATGTCCATCGACTGATGAATGAATAAAGAAGATGTGGTATACCTACAGTGGAATATGCAATATACAGTGGAATATTACTTGGCCATCAAAAAGAATGAAATCTTGTCATTTGTAATGACGCGATTGGAGCTAGAGAGTATTATGCTAAGGGAAATAAGTCAGTCAGAGAAAGACAAATACCTATGATTTCACTCATATCTGGAATTTAAGAAACAAAACAGATGAACATAGGGGAAGGCGAAAAAAGAGAGAGAGGGAAGCAAACCATAAGAGACTCTCAAATATAGAGAACAAACTGAAGGGTGATGGAGAGGAGCAGAAGAAAGGGCTAAATAGGTGATGGGTATTAAGGAAGGCACTTGTGTTGAGCACTGGATGTTATATGTAAGTGATGAATCACTGAATTCTGTTCCTGAAATAATATTACACTATATGTTAACTAATTAGAATTTAAATAAAAACTTCAAACATTAAAAAAAAGTTCACCTAAAAACTCTAATTCCAGTTACATCTATTTAATTCACTTATTTTTAACAATTATGTTTAGAATACTTATGAAAATTTCATCATACAAGTTATTTTTCTTGCTGACAAAATTTTTAGCAGAGGTAATGTGGACTTATTTAACTAATAAACCCAGGTAGAATAAAAGGTGTAGGTCTGCATTATTTAATGTTAATAATTCTAAAGACATGTACATTTTAATTAAGCCATCAAACTTAAATTAGCTTTAATACTGAATATTTTTCCAGATCACATGAACCTAAAAAGCAATTGGGTTAGTTTCTATTATATTTTTGAGAATTTTATAAATACTTAATTCATACAAGTACTTAATTTTCTTTAAGTCAATTAAACAGAACTCTTTTACAAATTCATTTTGTCAATACCATGCCCAGGTAGAAAACTCATACATCTATAACACACATGCACACACGCATGGATGCACATGCATGCACACACATACGCAGATATAAACAGATCTTATAGATTCTGTTCTAAAATTTTGCCATGAATCAAGCACAATAATACAAAATCCACTAGTTATAAAAGAAGTTAGATCCAAATTGTGTTTCTGGTGGATGGAAGAAGTTAAGGTTACCTCTTAAGATGGTCAAAGCTTTTTATTAATATTTTTGGAGAAGACATGATTTTTCATTTGCCCAAGTTCCAAAGAAACTCCCCACCTCCTTGTTTTTCTTCTGGTAAGAATTACCTCCATGAAGTTTGTATATCAAAGAGATGGCTAGATAAGAGTCCCTGGAGAAGACCAGGTAGAATATTTACAATCTCAAAGGCACAGGGAAAGAATGCAAGTTCTTCCAAAAAGACATTTGTTTCCTAAGGCCAGGATTTTTATAATTTTGCGATAAATAGGTGAGGTTTGGGGGATTGGTAAATAGAATAGGTGGATTTTGAATTGTTTCTGGAGCTGCATTTTTGGTTTTGTCAAGATTTGTGAGATGACGGTAGTTGCTTTAATTCCTCAAAGAATTGGGTTGCAGCCTAAATGATACCAAGGGGCTGATGTACCCACCTAAAGTCATTATTTTCAATTTGATTTTTTTAAAAATATAAGTCAGAAAGGATTTCCAGCTAAGATGAAAATCAAGAGATTTCTATGGATTTATAATGGTTTATCTCTGGAATGTTTTAGTAAATCTTCTACAAATGCTTGAGATGTTTTTCTTTTCCCCTGGATACATAGTTTCATTTTTGCTTAGGGAAGGAGATCTAAAAAAAGTAGATCAGGGTCTGATTATCAGCTTCCAATATGGCCAACTTCTGGCGACAGAACTACTTTAAAAATTTAAATATCTTGTCACTTTTCAGCCAGGAAAATATTTCTGGCAGTATTGAACACCCCTTGTATATAAAAGGGAGGTACAAAGGATACTACTTTCCCAAGACCTAAAGTCACACCCAAAGATAGGCAACAGAAAGAAATGGCAACCTGCATGTCCCAGGCAGGAGAAAGCCAAGTCAAATTCTTAGGACATAAAACAAGGCAAGCAAGAAGGCAATAGCTATCCCTGGGAGAGAAATGATCAGTAACCAACAGGTATGAGTTTGGAAAGGAAAGGACAACGTGAAGTTTTATTTTCTGCTCTTAACTGGACACTACAGAAAGAGATTCAGGAGAGCTGACTCTTGGTAAGAATTCTTACCCTTGGGGCGCCTGGGTGGCTCAGTTGGTTGGGCGACTGCCTTCGGCTCAGGTCATGATCCTGGAGTCCCGGGATCGAGTCCCGCATCAGGCTCCCTGCTCGGCAGGGCGTCTGCTTCTCCCTCTGACCCTCCCCCCTCTCATGCTCTATCTCATTCTCTCTCTCAAATAAATAAATAAAATCTTAAAAAAAAAAAAAAGAATTCTTACCCTTCTCTGGCTTTTACCAGTTTTCTCAGGATCCCCTCTGCAGGCTCCACAATCTATTAGAATTTGGCAAAGTTTTTCATTCATTTTCATTTTAGTTTCCCCTGGGCTTTTTAAGGAAATAACATAGCAGTTTTCCAGAAAATCCATCAGAGTCTTATCAACTCTGGGGGGCCCCCACAATGGGGGGCTCTCCTTTGTAGGTAGATATGGGGGCATTTGATTGATATTGAAAAATTTGCACAAAATCTTTAAGGACAGGATTTCTCCTTATGTCTCAGATGATTACAAATGAGACATCAATTTCTGGGCCAGTGTTTTGATGATGGACCCCTAGGAGGTTGTAATGAAGAAGGCCTAGGTATTGTTTTAGATACTTTTTGCATCTTTAATTTTTCATTAGCCTTTTGCAAGGAAACTTTTAATGAAGTTATTTTGGAATCTTAAAGCCTTTTGGAAGGTTTTACATACCAATTAGAATAGGTATCCCATTCTGTTTGCTTGATTTGGAAACTCTTGTTTGTAAGTGCACTTCTTTAAAAAATGATCTTGTCTCATTGGAATGTTACCCATAATGGCCATTGTAATTCTAGGTTGTCTTTAGTTAGATTTTGCCATTTTAGTAGTATATATAGTTTCTGGGAGTTCTAAGGCATAAAATAAGCAGATGTGCCAGAAGGTGGCGTGCTCAGCTCTTTGGAATTTGAGGATTTTTTTTTTTTTTTTTTTTTTTTTTTTTTTAGCTAAGCTTTGGGTCTCTTGGAGGCAAACTAATACCTAAGGGGGATGTGCCACTCGGTTGGGGATTATGTGGTGTTTTACAGTGTGCCTTGTTACATGGACATTTTCTTGAGGTTGGTGAGTAACCTGGTGTCAATCTAACCCACTACATGACCAATGTATTCTACCATGGGAGTCTTAGAGTTAAGTAGCAGATGCTCTAACAACTTTTAAGTGCTCAACCCATGCCCACCAATTTTGCAGCTTTTGGCTTCCAAGATTCCATTAGCAATAGCCCTTACCGACACAATACAAGTAAAACAAAATTCTGTTTTGGACCCAGTTTTTATGTTGGATTCAGTCTGACTCTAGCCAGTAACGACCAGCAGTTCCCAACTTGGAATTTGGGGACTGAACCAAGAGCTGGAGATTCCAATCAAATGGGGAACTGTGGAAAGCTAATTAGATGGGGAGCTTGATGCAAAGAGAGTGGAGCTCAGAACCAAGAAAAACTTACCCACAGCCCTCAGAAATGGCAAGAAAGAGAATTCAAAGTTCTGCAGGTATCATGCCTGTGTTTCTCATTGTTCCTGAAGCCATCAGGAGTGTTCTTTGTATTCCATCACTGCTACCAATTCTCTTTAAAACAAAGCTCAACTGAGCACATTTTACAATCCTACAGGCTTTATTTAGTAACTCATGAATCAAGCAGCATCCCACCTAGCAGATAGAACAGAGCTCCAAAGAGCTGCACAGAATGAAAGACTTTCATAGGCAGAAGGGGATAGGATAAGGAAGTGAATAGTAAAAAACAGATTGTTTGTGGCCAGGTCACCTTCCTTTAGGGGATGACAGATGTCTTAAGAGGCAGATTACCTCATTGGTGATAACCAGGTAACTCCAGATTAAGATTCCACTCCGGGAAGAGGTTGAAACTGTAATTAAGTTAGGTATTAAGTCTCATTTTGGTGACGTGGACTTCGCATAAGAGATTCCATTTGGATTCTGTTGTCTCTTTGCAAACAGTAGTTGTGACAGAAACAGTATGGCCAACAAAGTAAAAAAATATTTACCATCTGGTGCCAGCCCTCGATCTAAAGTATGGGTTAAGGTAGTGAAAAGAAGGGGCACCTGCACCCCCAATGTTCATAGCAGCAATACCCACAATAGCCAAACTGTGGAAGGAGCTGAGATGCCCTTCAACAGATGAATGGATAAAGAAGATGTGGTTCATATATACAATGGAATATTACTCAGCCATCAGAAAGGATGAATACCTACCATTTACATTGACATGGGTGGAATTGGAGGGTATTATGCTAAGTAAAATAAGTCAATCAGAGAAACAAAATTATCATATCGTTTCACTCATATGTGGAATATAAGAAATAGTGCAGAGGATCATAGGGGAAGGGAGGGAAAACTGAATGAGAAGAAATCAGAAAGGGAGACAAACCAGGAGAGACTATTGACTCTGGGAAACAAACTGAGGGTTCTGGAAGGGGAGGTGGGTGGGAAGATGGGGTAACTTGGTGATGGGCACTAAAGAGGGTATGTGATGTGATTAGCACTGGGTGTTATATGCAACTGATGAATCATTGAACACTACATCAAAACTAATGATGTACTATATATTGGCTAATTGAATTTAAATTAAAAAATAAATAAAAACGTAAAAAAAATAAAGTACAGGTCAAAAAAAAAAACAAATAAAATCCCAATGTTTCAGTTACCAAATTTAGAACTTACAAGATAGCAGGAAGCAAAAGAGGTTATGTAAATAGATAATCATAAAATAAAAATATATTTTCAATGTAATTTATATCATGGTTTTTGATGTGTGAAATCTATCATTTTTAAAGGCATTACCATTGCTATCTGGACTCAGGAAAGAAAGCACACTCCAAACATAATAACTGAAACTACAAACTATTTGACTAATAAATAAACTAACTTTACTTAGCAATTAAACATTCAATATTGAATTCAAGTCAGATATGTGTATATAAAACAACTAGTCTCTAATTATATGTCATAAATCAAAATCCAAACTGAAGTCATATCGGATATATAATGTAAGCATTGCCCATTATTTAAAAAAAAGGGGAAGGATTATCTAACCTGCCTCTTAAATATTAGATGCTATATTAACATCCTTGAGTTGTGTTGGGCAGTGCAAGAGTTCAGGAGAGAAATACAAGACACTTGAAAAAATAAAATTACATATTGGAATTATGGGAAACCCGCATTTGTTTATTCCTTTGTACGTCCCAATAAATATTTATTGAGCATGTATGATATGCAAATGACCCTTCCAAGTTCTATGAGGGATGCAAATATTCTCATCTTGAAGGAATTTATCATCTTTGGGGAAAATAATACATGTGCACACCCGTAATTATAATACAACTCAGAATCTGGTGAGTTCAGTAGGAGTACAGGGCTATATAGGGGGCATTAGAAAGAGAGTCTGAGAGAACGTTATGAGCAAAGCTGAAAATAGGAAAATAGAAGGTGCATTTGGGAAATGTTGAACATCATACTGGCTACCATATAAGGTACAAAAGGAAAGCAGTTTGGGGGAACTTAAGCTAGAAAAATCCATTGTGGGGAGCATATGAGGGGCTTAAGGACCCATCGAGGATTTGTATTTATCTAGCAGGAATATCACTGGAAAATCACTGAAGACTGCTAGATATGGGAATGATGAGATTGATCTGATGGTGGTCAAAAGGATAGGCTGGAAGTGAGGTGAGCCAGAGACCAGAGAGGAGCCAATTTCTAGTCCAGGGTAAGGCATTATGATCCTATGCTAGAAGCATGGCAGATGGAATGGAGAGAAAGTCATAGAATGGAGAGGCATTGTGAAGGGAAAAGGAATGTAAGATTTGACAGCAAACAAGATGGGACAAAGTGAGGAAGAAGGAAGAATTAAACACTGAAATCTTTTTCTGACCTAAATGACAGGAAATAGCATAGTGCTATCAACAGAATTAGAGAGTTCTGGAGAAGGAAATGTTTTGAGGGAAATAATAAAATCCACTTTTAAAAATGCTCAGCAGGTTGAATTATTGCAGAAAGCACATCCAGGTGGAATATCTAAATAGACAGTTGGAAATGTGGGAGTTTTCCTTCAAAAAAAGCTTAGGGCTGAACAATTTGACATGGAGGTCATCGACGGTCCCATATCATTTTCCAGTTACCCATAAAAAGTAGAATATAAGCACCTGTATATAGTTATATGGTCTCACTTGGAAAGCAAATGGGAAAATAGAAATAGGCATTCATTTATTCAATGAATATTTGTTGAGCATCTTCTATGTACTAGTCACTAAACTGTGCTCTGGAGACTCAGTGATGAGGGAGGGATACCGATTCAGCCCTCATAGAGGTTGCTGTAGCTCATTTTTAGGAACACTCCTACATCTTCAGGGCTTCTTAATGATTATTTTGTGGTAGGGGCCTGGGTGGCACAGTCGGTTAAGTGGCCAACTCTTGGTTTCCACTCAGGTTGTGATCTCAGGGTCGTGAGATTGAGCCCCACATGGGGCTCCATGCTCAGCATGGAGTCTGCTTGAGATTCTCTCTCTCCCTCTCCCTCTGTCCCACCCTTCACAAATAAATAAATGAATCTTAAAAAAATAATTATTTTGTGGTCAACAGTCTTTTCACAATGACTTTCTTACAAGCACTTAGGCTTTATTGTTAAATTATTTAAAGGCTCCTCTAATTCAGTTTATTTTTCTTTCAGGATACATATAGCGGTTTGATGGGTCCTCTGATTATTTGCAGAGAAGGATTGTTGAATGAGAAGGGAAGAAGAAGCGATGTTGATTATGAATTCGTTCTCTTGTTTTTGGTATTTAATGAGAATGAATCCTGGTATCTGGATGACAATATAAAGAAGTATCTCAATAAAGATCCACGACATTTCAGGCACACTGACGACTTTGAAGAGAGCAACAAAATGCATGGTATAAGACCCGTGTTGATATAAGCTCATAGAAATTCCTATGACTGTAGGAGGTCCCCAGCCTCCTTCTCTGAACCCTTCCCCATTCCCAAGGGCACATGCACTAAAGAAAGTCCTCTAAAACTTTCCTTCAGAGGGAATGAGCTAAGCCATTGGTTGGCTGCCAGCAAGGTCCAGTGCAACTTTGGATCCATTGTTTAGGGAGCTCTATCTCTGAAGCCTGGGATCCCTAAACTCTAAGACTGTAAAGTAATTCTTAAAAAATGACTGATCACTTATGGGTATATTTCTATAAGAATACATCCATAACCTCTAGCTAATCAAATTTAAGGGTCTGGTTTAACTGACGCTGGGACATGAAATACCATCACCAAATTTCTGTTTTAATGTGTCTATGTTATTTATTTAATTCTATAGAATTTAAGGTAGTTTTTTTTTTTTTAAGTGGGAGTAATATGTTCTAATTGACACACCCATACTCTCTCACCAAGATCTACTTCTGACCAAAATATACAAAAAGATAGGCCTTGCCCAAGGTCACAAATTTAAGTATTGCTAACATTGATTAGAATAGGTAGGCTGATTTCTGATTCAGCTACTCTTTCCTCTACAATTTTGCTTCCCCCATACTTCCCTTAGTACGCTCTCTATTTTTAATAAATGTAACTCATTTGGTTGTGGTACAATGCACAGAATAAAAAGTTAGTAGAAAGCAGGGTGAGAGCCCCCATCAGGTCAAACCAGCTTGAGTTTGCTTTGGTCATTGTAATAGCATGGGCTCAGCCCGTGTGAAGCTTTTATTCTTTTGGCAATTCAGCCTGCTTAGGAACTTGCCCGAAACTAGTTCTCAAAAAGCAAAGTATTAAGGGAATAGCTTCTGATTCATTCAGTTTTGACTCATATGACCTTGATTCTCTGTGCTTTAGTTCACTCATCTATATGGAATGATATAAATAATGGCTGCTTCAAAAATGAGCCTGTAACCCACTCCATAAAGAGAATGTGCCAAACCAGCAAGCAGACAAACAACACACACTGCTACCCAAAATGTAGTTAAAAAAAACAAAAAACAACTGTGACTTCTCTTTTCTGGCTTTCTTTTACAAGAAAAGATTTTGGGTCTAGAATGGTAGGGACATTGGTGTAAGTAAGATGGTTACATGTTTATAGGGTAGATGAAAATATTGGTAACCTAAAGATCTTGAACCATTTCCAAAACCCGATTGAGTAATGATCACTAATCAAAGGCTATTTTCTTTTCACCCTCTTAGCTATCAATGGAAAGATTTTTGGGAATCTCCATGGCCTTATCATGAATGAGGATACGATGACAAACTGGTATCTGTTGGGAATGGGAAGTGAAGTGGACATACATACCATCCATTATCATGCTGAGAGCTTTCTTTTCAAAGTAAGTATTAGAATATGCTTTAGCCATCAGGGAAATTCAAATCAAAACCACATTGAGATACCACCTTACACCAGTTAGGATGGCAAAAATTGACAAGGCAAGAAACAACAAATGTTGGAGAGGTTGCAGAGAAAGGGGAACCCTCTTACACTATTGGTGGGAATGCAAGTTGGTACAGCCACTTTGGAAAACAGTGTGGAGGTGTCTCAAAAAATTAAAAATAGAGCTACCCTATGACCCAGGAATTGCACTACTGGGTATTTACCCCAAAGATACAGATGTAGTGAAAGGAAGGGCCATATGCATTCCAGTGTTCATAGGAGCAATGTCCGCAATAACCAAACTGTGGAAAGAGCTGAGATGCCCTTCAACAGATGAATGGATAAAGAAGATGTGGTCCATATATACAATGGAATATTACTCAGCCATCAAAATGATGAATACCCAGCTTTTGCAGCAACATGGATGGGACTGGAGGAGATTATGCTAAGTGAAATAAGCAGAGAAAGTCAATTATCATATGGTTTCACTTATTTGTGGAACATAAGGAATAACATGGAGGACATTAGGAGAAGGAAGGGAAAAATGAAGGGGTAGGGAATTAGAGAGGGAGATGAACCATGAGAGTCTATGGACTCTGAGAAACAAACTGAGAGTTCTAGAGGGGAGGGGGTGGGGGGATGGGTTAGCCTGGTGATGGGTATTAAAGAGGGCACGTTCTGCATGGAGCACTGGGTGTTACACACAAACAATGAATCGTGGAACACTACATCAAAAACTAATGATGTATTGTATGGTGACTAACATAACATAATAATAAAAAAAGGAATATGCTTTGGGGAAGACTTTTTGAGCTAAAAGATTCAATGTATATTCACTGTGAACAAAGATGGCTTGTGAGGTTCATATTAGAAAACAGAACAGAATAATGTGATTATACCCTTCTCCTGGTAGATCTTTCTTAATATATATATATATAGTTGTGCTTGTGAGAAACTCTCCAAGCCTCAGATGAGAGTTTTCTCATCAGTTGTATGGGGATAATTTTTACCACTCTGGATTATGCTGTTAATACTGTATATGAAAGCACCTGTAGTAGTTTGTTTCTTTTCCTTAACCTTCCCCTTTTCTTTTACTTTCCTTCTAGTTCCTTTCTTTTCTATGTCATTAGCTAACAGAATGGTCCTATCCAGTAAAGGAGATACTTCAAGCTCTGGCTTGGGCTCCAAAACTTATCTTGCTTTTTTTTTTTTTTTTTTGCCCTACTGAGCTGGGCTGGGTTTTTTGTTGTTTTTTGGGTTTTTTTGCCCTACTGAGCTGGGCTGGACCATGTGTGGCCTTCTGCCTGTCTAGCATCAAGCTATTCCATCTCGGTGGCACAGGCTATATGGAATCAACCCGGGGAGCTGTTTAAGAAACAGACTGCCAGGCCCCACCCTGGTCCTGAGGAATCAGAATCCCAGGGATAAGGTCTAAATAGGCCATCATCCGGGGTGCCTAGGTGGCTCAGTCAATTAAGTGTTTGACTTCAGCTCAGGTCATGTTCCTGGAGTTCTGGGATCAAGCCCTGCTTCAGGCTCTGTGCTCAGCAGGGAGTCTGCTTCTCCCTCCCCTTCTCCCTCTGCAGCTTCCCCTGCTCATGCTCTCTCTCCCTTTCAAATAAATAAATCAAATCTTTAAAAATAAATAAATAAATAAATAAATAGGCCATCATCCCAAGTGCTTAGTGAAGTCTATAAAGAAATATAAGAATAGAAAAGAATAATCACATCTAATCTGTGGAAGTAGCTGCATTGGTCCTTTTCCATTATACAGCAATAAATAGTAACTTTAATAAAATGCCTAATATTTCCCCTCTGTATATTTATTTAACATAGTTTAAGACACCAAGTACTAGCCTACAATGACTACAGTTTTACATATTAAATGGCTATGCTGCTTTTCAGAACTTGGCTTTTTCTTTTCTTTTTTTTTTTTTTAAGATTCCATTTATTTATTTGACAGAGAGATAGAGAGAGAGCACAGATAGAGTGGCAGGCAGAGGGAGAGGGAGAAGCAGGCTCTCCGCTGAGCAGTGAGCCCGATGCGGGGCTCGATCCCAGGGCCCCGGGATCATGACCTGAGCTGAAGGCAGACGCTTAACTGACTGAGCTACTCAGGCGCCCCAGAACTTGGCTTTTTCAACTCACATTTTTAAAAATATATTAAAAATTTATAAAATTTAATAAAACTATAAAAATCATTCTATACACCTATACAATTATTTTGTATACATATTATATAAACTTTAAAAACTAAAGTACAGTTGATATTGAGTAAAATTCCCTCTGTTTAGTGTACAGTTCTGTTTTGGGAAGCACACACAATAGTGTAATCAATATTGATTAACATCCCCATCACCCCCTCAAATGTCCTTGTTGCACTTTCTAGAGTCAGCTACTTCCTCATGCTTAACCCGTGGCAGCCATTGATATATTTTCTGTCTCTATAGTTTTGCCTTTCCTGAAATGTCATATAAATGGAATCATACCATCTACAGCATTTTGAAGCTGGCTTGTTTCACTTAGTGTAGGCATTTGAATTGCATCCATCTTGTGTGTATCAGTACTTTGTTTCATTCTATTGTTGAGTAGTATTCCAGTGTATGAATATACTGCAGTTTGTTAATCCATTTTCCCATTGAGGGGCATTTGCGTTCTTTCTGGGTTTTGGTTATTACAAATAAAGTCATTGTAAATATCGGTATACATATTTTCCTGTGAACATGATTTTTTTTTTCCCTTGAGAAAATACCTAGGAGTTGGATTGCCAGACCATGTGATAAGTGTATGCTTAACTTCATAATAAACTGCCAAGGTATTTTCCACAGAGGCAGTACCCTTTTGCATTCCCACCAGAAAGGCATGAGAACATCACCTGTTCCACACCCATATCAACAGTTGGTATCTTCCATTTTTATTTTATTGTTTCTTTGCCATCCTATTAAGTATGTACTGGTAGCTCATTGTTTTTTTGTTTGTTTGTTTGTTTGTTTTTAGATTTTATTTATTTATTTATTCATGAGAGACAGAGAGAGAGAGAGGCAGAGGGAGAAGCAGGCTTCCCGCGGAGCAGGGAGCCCGATGCGGGACTCGATCCCAGGACCCTGGGATCATGACCTGAGCCGAAGGCAGACGCTTAACCATCTGAGCCACCCAGGCGCCCCTCATTGTTTTTTATTTACATTTTCCGAATGGCTAATGATACTGAGTATCTTTTCATGTGCTTATTTACCATCTGCCATCTGTAAATCTTGGGTGAAGTGTACAAATCTTATGCCCATTTTTTAATTTTGTTGTTCATTTCCGTATTGTTGAGTTTCAGGGCTTTCTGCATACAAATACTTTACCAGCTACATGATTGCAAATATTTGCTCCCAGTCTGTGGCTTATCTTTTTATTTCCTTAATGTTATCTTTCAAAGAACAGAAAAATCTTCATTCAGATGAAGTACAGTTTATCGTTTTTTTTCTTTTATGCATCATGCTTTTGGTGTCATATCTGAGAAATCTTTGCCTAACTCAAGGTCACAAGGATTTTCTTCAAGCTGTTTTATAGTTCTAGGTGTTCTATTTAGGCATCTGATCCATTTTAACTTTCATATATGGTTCAGGGTTTATTTTTTGCATATGGATGCAGTCATTCCATCACCATTCATTGAAAAGTCTACCCTTTCTCCCACCGTGTCAAAATCATATTGATCATATATATGTGGGTTCATTTCTGGGATGTCTGTTCTATTACAGTGATCTATGTGTGTGTCCTTTCTTGAATACTATCCTGTCTTGATTACTTTAGTGTGATAGTAAGTCTTTAAATCTCATGGTGATTGTTTTAGCTATTCTAGATCTTTGCCTTGCCATATAAATTTTAGAAATAAATTGATTTCGGGCGCCTGGGTGGCTCAGTTGGTTAAGCGACTGCCTTCGGCTCAGGTCATGATCCTGGAGTCCCTGGATCGAGTCCCGCATCAGGCTCCCTGCTCAGCAGGGAGTCTGCTTCTCCCTCTGACCCTCCCCCCTCTCATGTGCTCTCTCTCATTCTCTCTCTCTCAAATAAATAAATAAAATCTTAAAAAAGAAAAAAAGATTCTCATCAAAAAAAAAAAAAGAAAGAAATTGATTTCTTGTTGACTTCTATTAAGAAATCCTGCTAGGATTTTGATTGGAATTGCTTTGAATCTGTATATTGGTTTGAGGATAATTGATATCTTAACAATATTGTCTTCCAACTCATGAACATGGTATATCTCTCTATATATTTAGATTTGCTTTGATTTCTTTCATCAGTGTTTTGTACTTTCAGCGTACAGATCTTTTTTAAAATTTTATTTTATTTAAATTCAATAAGCCAATATATAGTACATCAATAGTTTTTGGTGTAGTGTTCAAGAATCATTAGTTGCGTATAACACCCAGTGCTGATCACATCATGTGCCCTCCTTAATGCCCATCACCCAGTTACCACATCCCCCCCACCTACCTCCCTTTCCACGCCCCTCAGTTTGTTTCCTGGAGTCAAGAGTCTCTCATGGTTTGTCTCCCTTTCTGATTTCTTCCCATTCAGTTTTCCCTCCCTTCCCCTATGATCCTCTGCACTATTTCTTATATTCTACATATGAGTGAAACCATATGATAATTGTGTTTCTCTGATTGACTTATTTCACTTAGCATAATACCCTCCAGTTCCATCCATGTCGATGTAAATGGTAGGTATTCATCCTTTCTGATGCCTGAGTAATATTCCATTGTATATATGAACCACATCTTCTTTATCCATTCATCTGTTGAAGGATATCTCAGCTCCTTCCACAGTTTGGCTATTGTGGATATTACTGCTATGAACATTGGGGTGCAGGTGCCCCTTCTTTTCACTACATCTGTATCTATGGGTAAATGTCCGTAGTGCAAATGCTGGGTCATAGGGTAGCTCTACTTTTAACTTCTTGAGGAAACTCGATACTGTTTCTTGAGGAACCTTGATACTGTTTTCCAAGCTTGCATTCCCACCAACAGTGTAAGAGGGTTTCCCTTTCTCCACATCCTTGCCAACATTTGTTGTTCCCTGTCTTGTTAATTTTAGCCATTCTAACTGGTGTGAGGTGGTATCTCAATGTGGTTTTGATTTGTATTTCCCTGATGATAAGTGATGTAGAACATTTTTTCATGTGTCTGTTGGCCATTTGTATGTCTTTTTCGGAGAAGTGTCTGTTCATGTCTTCTACCCATTTCTTGACTGGATTCTTTGTTTTTTGGGTGTCGAGTTTGAGAAGTTCTTTATAGATCTTGGATACCAGCCCTTTATCTGTTATGTCATTGGAAATATCTTCTCCCATTCTGTTGGTTGCCTTTTAGTTTTGTTGACTGTTTCCTTTGCTGTGCAGAAGTTTTTATCTTGATGAAGTCCCAGTAGTTCATTTTTGCTTTTGTGTCCCTTGCCTTTAGAGATGTGTCTTGCAATAAGTTGCTGCAGCTGAGGTCAAAGAGGTTGCTGCCTGTGTTCTCCTCTAGGATTTTGATGGATTCCTGTCTCACATTTAGGTCTTTCATCCATTTTGAGTTTATCTTTGTATATGGTATAAGAGAATGGTCCAGCCTCATTCTTCTGCATGTGGCTGTCCAATTTTCCCAGCACCATTTATTGAAGGGACTGACTGTCTTTTTTCCACTGGATATTCTTTCCTGCTTTGTCAAATATTAGTTGACCATAGAGTTAAGGGTCCATTTCTGGGCTCTCTATTCTGTTCCACTGATCTATCTATGTGTCTATTTTTGTGCCAGTACCATGCTGTCTTGATGATCACAGCTTTGTAATACAGCTTGAAGTCAGGCATTGTGTGGGCCCCCAGCTTTGGTTTTCTTTTTCAACATTCCCCTGGCTATTCAGGGTCTTTTCTGGTTCCATACAAACTTTAAGATTGTTTGTTCCAGCTCTGTGAAAAATGTCGATGGTATTTTGATAGGGGTTGCATTGAATGTGTAGATTGCTCTGGGTAGCATAGATGTTTTAATGATGTTTGTTCTTCCAATCCATGGGCATAGAATGTTTTTCCATCTCAGCATACAGATCTTGCATATATTTTGTTGGATTATTACCTAAGTAATATCATAGGTTTTGGTGATAGTGTAAGTTGTATTGTCTTTATTTCAATTTCTAATTGTTCATTGCCAATATATACAAATATAATTGATTTTTGTATAATTGATCTTGTATCCTACAACTATGCTAAATAGTTCTAGTAGCTTTTTTGTAGATTTTGGGGTGATGGTTTCCTACAATGACAGTCTTCTGTGAATTGAGATGGTTTTATTTTTTTTATTCCATCTGTATGCCTCTTATTTCTTTTCTTGCCTTATTGTACTGGCTAGGACCTCTAGTATTCGTTGTATCTGAATGGTGAAAGGGAATATCCTTGCCTTAGTCTTAGGGGGAAGTACTCAGTTATTCATAACTGAATATAAAGTTAGCTGTAGGTTTTTTGTAGTTCCTATTAATAAGTGGAAGAAGTTTCTTTCTATTCTTAGTTTGCTGATGGTTTTTATCATGAACAGATGTTAAATTCTATCAAATGCTTTTTCTGAATCTATTGAGATGATCACATTTTTCTTCTTTAGTTTGTCGATGATTTTTTTTTTTTAGTGTACTGGTGATTTACATAGATTGATTTTCAGATATTGAACCAATTTTCAGTCTCAGGATAAATCATACTTTGTCACAATGCATTATCCTTTTTATATATTGCTGGATTCAATTTGATAGTATTTTTTTAAGGATTTTACATTTATGTTCATGAAGAATATTAGTTGTAGCTTTCTCTTCTCATAAAGTATTAGGGTAATGCATAGGTAATTATTAGGGTATCAGGGTAATGCTGGCCTCATAAAATGAGTTGGAAGTGGTCTGTTCTCTTCTATTTTCTGGTAGGGTTTGTTTAGTATTGGTATTATTTCTTCTTTAAATGTTGGTAGAATTTGCCAATGAAGCCATCTAGACCTGGAGCTTTAATTTATTGGAAAGTCGGAAAGTCTTAATATAATTCCAGTTTCTTTAATAGATAATCTGAATAGTGATCTTAGGAAGTTTTCATCTTAAGGAATTTGTCCATACGATCTAAGTTTTAGAATTCACAGTTATTCATAATATTCCTTTACTATCCTTTTCAATATCTATAAGGTCTCAGTGATGTCCCCTCTTTCATTCCTAATATTTGTAACTTGTGTCTTTCCCCCCCGCCTTGGTCAGTTTGTCTAAGGGTTTGTATTAGTTATTTATTGTTTTATAACAAATTACTCCAAAACTTAGTGGCCTAAAACAACAAACACTAACTCACGGTTTTTCTGGGTCAGAAATCTGGGAGTAGTTTTGCTAGTTGGTTCTGACTCAGCATTTCTCATGAGGCTATAATTAAGATGTCAGCTGGACCTGCAGTCATTAGGTTTGACTGGGACTGGAGAATCCATATCCAAACTCACTCAAAGGGCTATTAACTGAAAGCTTCAGTTCTTCACTACATGGGTATGGCGTGGGAGCTGACTTCCCCCAGGGTGAGTGATCCAAGAGAAGAGAGCAAGAGAGAATCTAAGTCTTTTGGAAGTAGAATGCCATCACTTCTGCCATATGCTATTGGTCTCATAGACCAACTCTCATACAATGTGGAAAGGGACTACAAAGGTTATGAATAGCAGGAGGCAGGGATTATTGGGGGCCATTGTGGAGGATGGTTACCACAAGGTTTATCAATCTTATTGACCTGTTCAAAGAACAGCTTCTGTTTTCTTTGATTTATCTCTATTATTTTTCTACTCTCAGTTTTATTGATTTCTGCTCTTATCTTTATTACCTTCTTTCTGCAGATAGATAAGTCTTACCGAGAAGACGTGTATGATCTTTTTCCTGGGACATTCCAAACCATTGAGCTGTTTGCAGATCACCCAGGGACATGGCTGTTACACTGTCATGTGTCTGACCACATCCATGCTGGCATGGAGACAACTTACACAGTCCTTCGGAACATAGGTACTGTTTTCTGTCAGCGATGATGGGTGATAGCACCAGGCTTCCCATAGGCCCTGAAAATAGAGGGCTCAAGAGCCCCCAAGGGCTCAGAGTCAAGTAAGAGAGGCAGACATATAAATAGTAACTATAATAGAATATGATACATGCCAACATAGAGTGCAGAGTACAGGGCTCAGTGGCAGCAGTAGGAGGTAATGGTTAACAGTGTGGGGATATGAGCAAACATTCTAGAGGCTCTAATGCTTCAGATGGATCTTAATGGGTTAGCAGAAGCTTGAAAGGTAGATGGGGTAAGGATAGCATGTGTATGGGTATGAAGTAGAACAGTGAGAATTTAAGAAAGACCTGCAGATACAAATGGGATAAAGTCCTCATTGGTAAAATGACGTAACCCTTGAAATAACTCATGTCATGAAAAGAATCTACTTCTGCTGTTTATAAAAAAAATCAACTTGTCATCTTTGTCCAGACAACAGGATCCCTTACTCCACCAAGTCTCCATCTGGTGGAGCGTCCTGCCCAGCCACAGTGCCCTCCAATGGTAACGATACCCCTCCCCGAATCCCGCATGTGAATGGTCAGCGTTCACTCCCTAGGGAAAGGCAGAGGACTGACACCTCACTTTTCTTTTCACAGAAGAACCTGGCAAAGAGCAGCTCTATTTCTTTGGCAAGAATCTAGGTCCTAGGGGAGCCAAAGCAGCCTTGGTCATCCTCTTCATCATTGGACTCCTCCTCCTGATCTCCACAGTGATTCTCTCCATCAGACTGCAGTCTGCAAGGAAGCAGGTTGCATACCGGGAAGTCCAGTCCTGCACACTCCCCACGGATGCTCTGTGAACCAGCTGGTCTTCCTCAGCAAGGAAACTGGACAAGGCATCGTTCATCAAGAAAGGTTTACATTATATCCTGGATCAGGCTCTGATCCTTCAGAACACAACCAAAGCAATTTGCTTTTACTTATTTTTTAATGGGCTGTGAATAATCCTCAGGTATAAAATACAGAAAGAAGAACAGGTGTGTCTGAGAAAACACAGTCTGTTCTCTGAATAAATTTGCTGAGGTGGGGAAACCCTCTGAAAGATATCTTTATTTTCCTTTTTTTTTTTTTTTTTTTGTAATTCTTAGATTAGACGGTGCTTCCTCAGCTAACTCTCCAAGTTTCCAGATGGACGACTTTGAGAGTTATACTGCCTCAGACACCTAACTGAAATGGCTCTGATTTTTCAACACTGTTATGTAAGATGTTTCCCTTAGTCATTCCAGGGAAAATAACTTTCTGAGGAGTTCATGGAAATGTCTAAATCAGTATCTGCTGATAGAATTTGACCAAATGAAGTTTTTGGAGCTTTAGCCAGCTCTCCTGGCCTTTTCCACTTTAATATAAATAGCCTGTGTCCTGTTTGCTACAGAAGGTGAAGTTACCAGCATAAAAAAAAATTCCTGCTGTTTTTATGCAAACCAGTAGAGATACTTTAATGTTTACAACTCACTTCATGTTCTGTGTTTTTACAATGTTTCCATGGCAACGTTGTTTTTTTTTTTCCCAAAAAAATCATCTAGAGAATTTGTATTTGTATTTTAGAACGTGGAGGGCCGGAAGCTATAAAAGAGCAGGATAGGTTCTCCCATTGTGAGGCAGAGACTCCCTAAAAGTTTAGTGGGAGCTCCTGTGTGAGGGAAGCTTTGAAGAAGGCGAATCTGGACTTGAGCCTTGAGTCTGATTTTTCATTCACCTAGCAGGATCTTTCCAAGTGTGCATCTTCTAGGAAATAAAAACAGTCTCATCATGTGAACAACACCAGGAAGAATTCATCAGTGCAGCTGACTGGTGGGGAGAAGAGATCTCACAAAATTCTTGATTCCATGCCTCTTAAAGACAGCCCTTTGTGGGAGGAAGGGAAAAAAAAAAAAAAAAGAGAGAGAGAGAAAAGGCTAGAAAAGAGAGAGTCCCAGTGACAAGTTTTAAATCATTAAATCGGCTTTGAAAACATGCATTACAGTTTTCAAGGCTCAAATGTAAAAATAAAGGCAATCCATACTCTCTGTATACATGCCTAAACATTAGGTTAAGATTGATAAAAGCAACTTTGCTTATTACTAGACTTGAGAAATTGCCCTTAACTCAGGGCAAGATGCCCTGCGATGCCAATGTCAATGCCAGATGAGTGATATCAGTACATCTGCCTTGGCAGATCATTTGGATGTCCAGATGAGCAAGTAGGACCTAAAAAAATAACTCGGGTGGAGGGATCTTTCATACTTTCTCATCTTCATCTTGGTGAGGGGAAATGGGTAATTTGATAGCAGTTATAGTATTACATAAACCAGGATGCGAATGCTAATAGTTCTGTTCTTAGTTTGCTTGAATGTCATATCAAACAGTGTACCCAAAGGATTTTGAATTCCAGCCTGCTAACCACTGATAATGTGATTTTGTAGTATGTGCTCTAGGGTTTTCATACATGTGTAGGCTGTATAATTTCATAATAATAATTATGATAAATGCCTTATTTATAACTCACCTAGACAACAAATTAGTTTTTTTCCTTTTCTCTTAGTCTATTTTTTTTAATGAAAATGAAACCATAAAGTAGTTTGATTACACCATTTCTCTTTTTAATAAAGTTTCACAGATTATAAGATGGCTATTTGCATTTTTTTCACTACTACCCTATCACTAGACCTAGGGCGGGGGGTTGGTGAAAGGAGAATTGTCTTTTAGATATTTAGCAACTATCCTAGTTATATACCTGCTAAAGGAAATGAAACAAAATAACAATACGTCTCCCAAAGAATAGGACTCTCCTCAAACATTATTTCCTCAAATGTACCATACTTCTTTCTCTGCCTCAGTCCTTTGAGAAAATCAATTACAATTAGATACATCTCCTGTTACAATGGAAGAAGTGTCCCTGCTCCTAGCAGAGCAGTCTCTTACTTGGCTCTGGACTAACCCTTCTTGCTCTCTCAAGGACTTCACTCCCTCAGTGTTCAGCTTTGTCTAGTGCATGAAGTCATCAGCAGCACCCACCATTAAAAAACAAACAAACAGAGGGCTGTGGTCCTTAACTTCATAACCCTCTCTAACCCAGTTTCTCTGTTCCCTTCAGAGCAGAACTTTTTGTCTGTACCACCTCACCTCATGAATTCCTCACCCCATTCCAGTGACTTCCAGTCCAGTGTGCCTTGCTCCCATCTCCCAGTCTGCTGTTGTCAAAATCAACAACCATGATGCCATTTCCAGGGGCTTCTTCCCCATCTTGATCTCACTCAACCTATTCACAACAATTGACAGCTCCCCCCTTCAAAACACCTCGCAGTCCCTTAGCTCTTCAGCATGACCCCTTGCCAGTCTTCCTTCTTCGGTTGTTCTTCCTTCTCAGTCTCTTGCTAGTTCCTTCTCTCCCATCTAACTTAAGTGTTGGCATGCCTCAGAGCTTGACACTGGGCCCTCTTCTCTTTTCTGGGCCTCTGGGGTAGGCTGAATAATGTCCCCAAAGATTTTGTGTCCTTATCCCTGAACCTGTGTTACTTCTTTATATGGCAAAAAGGACTTTGCAAGTATGATTAAGTGAAGGATCCTGAGATGGACTACTCAGGTTGTCCATAAATAAAAGTCACAGTGCCCTTCTAAAAGAGAGGGAGAGGGAGGTTTGACTACAGAAAAAGGCCATGTGACAACTGAAGTAGGACACTATGCCACGGCTTTGGAGATGGAGGAAGGGGCCACAAGCCAGGGAATGCTGCTCTAAAACCTGGAAAAGGCAAGGGAACAGATTTTCCCCCAGAGCCTCCAGAGGGAGCTTGACCCTGTGGGCATCTTGTATTCCATTAAACATGATTTTGGATTTAAGAGTTCCAGAACTGTTAGAGAATACACGGGAGCCATCAAGTTTGTGGTCATTTTTTACAGCCCTCTTCATATCTTATTTCATTTACTTCACTTTTAATTATATCCAAACTCCTTACGTTGGTCTCGGGCCCAGCCTGAGTTGGCCCATGCCCACCTCTCCTCATCTCCAACTCTTCTTTTTTCTAGCTTTGATCAGTTCTTGTGTCCTGCTAGTTCTTTTCTGCCTCAGGACCTTTGCACATGCTGCTTTCTATGCCTGGAGTACTCTTCCTCTCCAGCACTCTCATTCCCCTTCCTACCTTTCCTAGCTCATCTGTGAGCTCACCACACTGCCGTCTGTTATTTCCTATCTTTATTTTCCTTTGTAGCACTTATCACAAGACATGACCATTTTATCCTTCTGTTGGTTTGATTTTCTTCTGCCTCTTTGACTGCAATATAGGCTTCATGGAAGCAAAGACCCCTGACCTTTTTTTGTTCATCGCTGCATCCCCAGCACAGACCACAGTGCAGATATATAATAGTTGCTCAGCAAATATTACTTGAATGAATGTGTAAGCAGAATAGACAGTGTAGTGGGCTGGACTATTCTGACTTCGACTATTTCAGTTGCAAAAAGTCTCATATTCAAATGTCAAATGTCAAGGGTCTGAAACAAACAGATTCTGGGACAGTGGCTGTGAGGTCCACAGCTGCTTTGGCTTCCTTCTAATAAATGACACTGGGCAGGGAGGACATGGGAGGAGCATGTATTATTCAATCCCTAAATGCACTTTACAATTAGGAAAAAAAGGTCATCAAAAGTAAGGAAAGTCTAAAAAACTGTCACAGCTAAGAGGAGCTAAGGAGACATGATAACTAAACACAATGTGGCATCCTAGATGGGATCCTAGAACAGAAAACAAAAAGATACGACGTAAACATTAAGGAGATATGAATAAGCTAGATTTTAATATTAATGAAATTATGCATTAATGTATTGATATTAATGTAATCTGATCAACCATCAGATTTTGTATATTTAGGAGAGAGAAGCAAGTGAATTTGGAAATTGGTTATGGCAGCTGGGAGAAACGCAAGCGTTAAAGATGGTGCTGGAGGCTTCTGGCTTGGCTATATGAGTGGATGGTGGTGCACTCAGCCAGATAGGGAAGACTGGAGTTCAGCTGGAGAGGAAGATGACCACAGGCCTGGCCATTATGAGTCCGAAGTCCTGTGAGCCATCCCAGTGCAGAGCTGTGTAAACTGTCGGATGAGTGTTCAGAGGTCAAGGTCTGAGGGACTCGAGGGCAGACGGAGGAGGCTAGCCTGCGCCCGTCCAGGTACAAAGGGCAGAGAAGGCAGCCCAGCGCAAGGAGCCCTCCTATCTAAAGGTCCTGTCAGCCGCAAACGTGGTCGGCTGGAGCATCTCCTCCTGTTTCTCATGCTCCACTTCCTGTAAGTGGCTCAGAAGCAGCTGTCTGCAGCCCCCAATCCCACCCACCCGCGGACAGCCCGGGGCCGGCTCCCGCACCAAGCCTCGGCCGGCTGGGAAGGCCGAAAGAAAAGCGCGGATCCGGCCAGCGATAACTGAAGTGTGAGACCCTGGCGCACGCAGGGCTCCCCACAGCCCTTGCGCCTCCACTCACGCAAGCTCCTGGAAGGATCCACAGTCCCCTCTTCTACACCATTCGAACGGCTTTTATGGCAGCCGTTGCCCTTTGAAGCGTTCGCAGCTCCTTTTAAGCCGATTCCGCCCTATAGAACTGTTGGGAGTGGGGCGTAAAGGAGGACCCTTCTGTCTACACTGTGAGAGGTCGCTTTCGGAAACAATTTCAAAAATCCCGGTCGAGGAACAGGGGAGGCTGAGGCCGAGAGGGGGCGCGAGTATTGCCGAGGTACCGCTCGGTGGGAAGGTCCCCTGCCGAGGTGGATCCCGGGGTCCCTGCACGCTGCCGCGCCCACCCCGCCCGCGTCAGTGCGGTTTCCGGCAACTCCACGCGCCCGGGCTCTCGCGCTCGCCCAGGGTTCCGGAAGAGCGCGGCCGGGCGTGCGGAGCGCGCGGGCGGGCCGGGGGGGCGGCTTCGGGGCCCGGGGCGGGGCGGAGGGGTCGCGGGAGCGCCTGGTTCTCGCGCCTGCGGACGCGCGCGAGGCGGGGGAGCGCCGGGCGGCGCGCGCAGCCCGGGGACCTGTACGGGGCGAGCGCGCGGGGGCGGGCCTGCGCCCAGCCGGCGGCGGACGAGCGAGCGCGAGAGCTCCTGCGCCCGGGCGCACGGCGGGAGCGCCGGCGGTGCTGTGGCTCGCCGGGAGCCGGGAACCCCGACACACAAAGGCTGGTGGGATGCGTGAGCAACCCGGGAGCCGGGAAAGGGAAAGCGAAAGCCGCGGGCGCGGCAGGTGACGGCGAAGGCGCCGCGCAGTCCTCCCGACGCCGGCGGTACCCGGGCCTGCCCTCCTGGGCCTGCCCTCCTGGGCCTGTCGGGCTGAACCCGGCGCGCCGCAGCCATGGCTATCGCCCACCTGGCCACCGAGTACGTGTTCTCGGACTTCTTGCTGAAGGAGCCCTCGGAGCCCAAGTTCAAGGGGCTGCGGCTGGAGCTGGCCGTGGATAAGATGGTCACGTGCATCGCCGTGGGTCTGCCCCTGCTGCTCATCTCCCTGGCCTTCGCGCAGGAAATCTCGATCGGTAAGGCCCGGGCCGGAGGGGCGGGGTGGGGCCGGCCGGCGTGAGCCGGCGTTATTCGAGGTTCCCGGGTCTGGTGGGAAATGATTTTACTGCGCGCCCCTGGAAGCCCACTCGGCTGCGATGGGCGTGAACGTTGGGAAGAAAGGGAGCCCCGGTTTTATGGCCTGAAGTATTCTTTGCCCACGTGGTTCATTTTATACCCCTGTGGATCCTGCCTGCATCCCTACTGCTCAGTTCTTCTGTCTGCTCCCCACGGATCCTGAGTGTGGCGTGGCGTTTGTGTCCGCCTCTTAGGACCGGCGCCCTTGCCATCAGATTTGTCGAAAACAGTGGTCTCCTGTTCCCTTCCCCTCACCCCTACATTTGTGTAATCACCTACAGAGAAGTTCCTGAGTGGCTGAATGGAGGATTGAAGAAAAGTACTCCCTGAAATGTGTTCTCCCTTCATCACCTTACATTGAGTTGATACTGACTGAGACTGGTTCTGCGGGGTTGTGAATGATGGGAAATGACTGCACTTGGCGGGCATTAGAGGGATACCAGAATCCTCCACCCGGACAGCCTTGTTATGAATGTGGGATGAACAAGTCCCCTTCGTGTAGACTAGTGTTTACTCATAATAACACTTCCGATGTGCGATAGTGTTTGGGGCAGGATTACTTGGCTAATAAGACTCCGGGCTTCCTCATCAGCCGTTCTGACTTACAGCACAGGAGAGGATGCTTATGAGTCAAGAGGACAACTAGAGACTGTTCACTAGGGGAGAAGAGAGGCTGGTGGGGCTGGACCTTGGGGAAAGCTTATATGAGAAACTGTGCTGGCCCTGAGCCCTGGAGCACGGGTGGGATTTGGATAAGCAGAGGTGAGACCTTTGCTAAGATTTTGAGATCGCAGAGAATGTTACATTTGCCTGGAAGGAGAGAGATAGTGACCGTCCCCTGCTGAGGCAGGAGAGTTAGTCACAGTTCTTGGGATATGAGCATGAATATGGGTCCAGTCCGTTAGAACAGAGGAGTACAGACTTGATGGTTTTAAAAGTGCAAAGTTATTGTTTGAGCAGAGGATGGACCATTACTTAATAAACCTGATGGTAGCATGGAGGGTCTAGGGTCAAGGAGGGGAATTGGAGCTAGGGAGGCCAGATGCCAGACGATGGGGCATTAACTGAGGTCTTGTGCATACGTGGGGGCCAAGACTTGAAGGGAAAGAATGGGAGATGATTTCTAAGAGATGAAGGAGCAATAAGGGGCACCTGGGTACCTAGTTCTTAATAGGTCATGAAGGGCAGATATTGACCAGAGTTGTTGTTGGAAAGGCTACAGACCTGAGTGACTGGAAAATGGTGGTGCACTCAGAGGGGAGGAGCAGAGGGAGAAGGAGACAGAATCTCAAGCAGACTCCCCACTGAGCGCAGAGCCCAGTGTGGGGCTCGATCTCATGACCCTGAGATCACCACCTGAGCTGAAATCAAGAGTCGGAGGCCTGAGCCACCCAAGCGCCCTGAGAATGGTGGTATTCTTGATGGGAATAGTGAAGTTGCAGGAGGAGTTGGTTAGAAAAGGGTTATGGTGAGCTTGATTTTGTGATCTACAGCACTAAGTTGTTCAACTTGGCAGGAAGTTGCCAAGTTCATTGTGGAAAATAAGTGATCAGTTTTTTCGTCTTTGGGCAGGCAGAGTCATGGGGTTTCATTCGGCCTTCCAGATGGCCAGGAGTTGGGACTTCCAGTAGAAAGGAAAACCACCAAGTAGCTTGGGTCCTGGAGAGTCTCCCCCGTCAGCAGATGTTCCTTGAGTACCAGCTGTGGGCTGGAGCCAGTGCTAGGCACCATGGCCCAGGAATAAATGAGGCATGGTCCCCGTCATGGAGAGGCAGCAGTCTTGGGCATCTGATGCCAGGAGGAGGGAGTTGGTTACCCTCCGTGATCAAACTTAATGTCTACCCCGCATAGTAGAGGGATTCTGGAGGCAGAAGCACTCTCGACACATTCAAGTTGATGGGCTGCTGGAGAGGCATTTGGTTGGCATTGGGAGTGGGTTTATCCAGCAGGAGTCTGAGCTTATGCTATGCGCAGAGAGCACTGCTGTGCGTTGAGTGGGACATGAAAGGAGTTTGAGGCATGGTCTTCTTCCCACCCTGCGAGAGTTTACCACCCATCTGGGCACTAGGACAGATGTGCTGACAGGTGACATTCAGCAGCATGTGGTTCAGTGACAGGACAGTGTCAAGCTCTGAGCACCCAGCAGGTAAAAGTTGGCAGGGACTTGGGTGATGCTGTGGAGCAGACTCCCCTTCTTCTCAAGTGCTTCAGACTTCTGGGGGGAGGGCAGGCATGTGGGATGACCCAGCTGCACTGGGGAAGACCTGTCAGGTTGAGTACTCATTAGATAATGCCAGAAAGAAAGATATTAGGGAGGAGAAGAGAGGTACATAAATTAATGCATGGAGTCAGTACAATGGAGTCATGTCAGGGAGCATTAAATTTTGTGCAGTTTCAGCTTTTGTGTGAAAGCAAGAACAAGCCGAGCGATTAAGGAGAATAACAATGGAGAGAGAGAGTGATTTAAATGGAGCGCACCCACCACTTCAGTCAGGAGCACTGCCCCTGAAAGAGGGTGAGACGGGCCTGCACACTTAAAACGTGGCTTCATCCTCCCTCTGATAAGTACGCCCCACCTTGCTGGTGCCTGGAATATTCTTTCATGGTTGTACTTTGCACATTGCATTATAACTTGTTCATGTGGCCCCCTTACTTACGAGATACTTCTTCTATTGATCACTAGAAGCTGGTGTCTTGTACGGCACGTGGAAGCCCCTCTATAAGGTTTGCTGAGTGAATGAAAGGTGACAGGTTTTGGCATCATCAGACGTCTGTTGAGCCCAGCGTGCATGATGCTGTTCTTGGCAGTGGGGCAGCGGGACACTTGTAAGACGTAGACCCTGCCCCTTGGAAGGTGGTTGAGCAGAGAAGAGGGTCATAACCTCCTCACACAGGATTCATGGAATCTGGGCGGGGTCAGAGGTGTGCAGCCGGGTGCAATAGAAAGCAGAGGGAGGGGTTGCTTCTGACTCGGGGAAACAGCCCCGGGCTCAGGGCAGGGAAGGGTTGAAACTGAACTCTGAAGAAGGGTTCCAGATGTATGGAGCAGTGCGAGCCCAAGCAGGGAGGCATGGATGCTGTGTGGCTGTGGGAGCTTTAGGGGCAGACACAGTCAGGAGAAGGGGGAAAGTGGGAGTCAGGTCAGTCCAGAGGGGCTGAAAGGGAAAAGAGGGTGCAGTAAATCTCACTGCTTTCCCTTTGGTGTTGGCGGGTATATATACAGTGTGAAAATCACCTTTAATGGCTACAGATACCAATTTTCCTCTCTTCTTCTTACATTGATAACCTGGTATACATAAAAATTTGTTGATCGTGATATGAAATCCTCTTAAGCCTAAAATACATTTTGTTTTCCAGTTTCTGAAAACTCAGTTTTCCATGAACTAGTATTCTATAAAATAGGATCCAAGTTGTAACTGGGTGACAATTT
Organism: Leptonychotes weddellii; assembly: GCF_054177405.1. Classification (NCBI taxonomy): domain Eukaryota; kingdom Metazoa; phylum Chordata; class Mammalia; order Carnivora; family Phocidae; genus Leptonychotes; species Leptonychotes weddellii. Next base: position 63,275,897 of record NC_138379.1, read on the forward strand.
TTGCTTTAAGGAAGCGTTTTCTTTTAAAGAAAATGTTCTCCTAAATCTGAAATTTTGCACAGACTTCTTAGAATTAAAAAAGTATACGTGTACGGAAGCAGAGTGGAAGATTGGAGAATGTCCTCATGATAAAACCTATTGGGCTTTAGAGTAGAGGCTTCTCCTTAGTCTTTGGCCCATTTTCTCACCAGTTCAGCCCACTGGGCTTGTCTTAGAAAAGAGGGACAGACTCTGCCCAGGCCACAGAGACCTGCCAGTGGGGCAGTGAAGGACTGTTATTTAGGCCCTCCTGGGTGCTGGCATGGGGGGGTGGGGCTGCAAGCAGAGTCCGCACACAGAGATTCTCAGCAGATATGGCCCGGCGTGGTGGGTGCTGGTGTGGGGCTCCTGGCACTGGGGGGCATTGCTGCGGGGCTGGGGAGCAAAAAGGGAGCTCTGCCTTGCTGTCTGCCCACAGGTTATGGGTCATTGTAGAAGTGACGAGGTGCAGAACAGAGAAGGGCTGGTGCCCCCGGTCAAGGTCAAGGGAACTCTGGTAGCCTGTGTAGCAGCCTGGGCAGGGACTGCTTATTGATCCTGACGGCCCTATGATGGGGAGAATTACAAGCAGAAACAGTCTGGAGGGAGTTACTAGGGGACTTTCTTAACCCCTGAGTTTTTGCTGGGAGCATTTGGAAGGCTTTTGGAAAGTGAGCTAACTGACTTGAACTGATGTAAGAATTAAAATATGCACCTGGCCTGGGGAGGCCTGATACTTCTACTCAGCCTGCCTAGAACACTCCAGGCCCGGCTCCCCAGAGGGCAAGTTAGGTATGGAGAAGAAAACAACAACCCAATTTTGCATTAACTGGCACACAGCAGAAGTTTCAGTGTCATCATGACTGGGCCAGGAAGACTGGGATGGGGGCCAGAGAAGGGGAACTGATGCTCTGTTTTCCCAGCCCTCCCTTTTCCTCTCCCCTTGCCTCGTCTCATGCCTTGTGCACAACAAGTGCTCAATAAAAATATGGTGAAGGAAATGCTGGAGCACATTAAGGACTCTCTGGAGTCCTCCCTTGGACTATGGCTGGGGAGCAGGGGCATTGCGGGAATGGGAAGCATGGCATAAGGGAAGCCAGGTCCAGATGCTAAGGTCAGGCTAAAGGTTGCAGTCTCCAGCTCCCACCCAGTGTCTGGAATTCACCAGCTGGAGGCAAGGGGTTCCGGGTACGGAGAGGGAGACTTCCCAGTCGCCGGGCTGCCCGTGTCATTTAAGAACACAAGTCATGTCCAGTCATGGATTCCTTCCTGACGTCTGTTCCCGATAATAGCATTCATGGAGGCAGGTCGTCATGGGAGGGAGCCAAGTTGCCCCACTTGACTTATAAGGGCAGGCTGTGTTCCAAGTACCTCAGATTCCCTTTTGCAGTGTTTTGTGGCAAGGAGGGAGCTGTGTTTGTAGTGTTGAAGGGCTCTACTATGGAGGGCGGATGAATGTCCTTCCCTGTGGCTTGCCAGCATGGGAGCTGCAGGGGGACAAAGTTCTGTGCCACGGAAGGACCCTCATTCGAATACACCTGCCCCCAGAGAGAGATTAGGAACTAGGTGGGTGGCAACTCCGTGTCGAATACAAGCATAAGTAGGGGCGCCTGGGTGGCTGAGTCAGTTAAGCTCAGGGTTGTGAGTTCAAGCCCCACATTGGGCTCCACACGGGGGGTGGAGCCTACTTAAAAAACAAACAAACAAAAAGAATACAAGCGTTAGTAGACTGCCCGGCCTTTAAGATCTGAGATTTTAAGAGGGTTTGTCTAAACTATTGAATAAATAGATGCCCTCAGTGTGCTACCTTTCAACATGAGTGGGATTCATGTTCTTGGAGTCTTCTGACAGGGTCTGCTATGCCCTTGGCTCAGGGCTGTACAGGGCCTGATGCTGAGGGGATCCTCCTGAGGGACGGCTTTGCTTCTCCCGTGCCCTGACCTGGCATGTCAGGAGGCCCTGGAGAGGAGAGCCCCTGTCTCCTGTCAGGATGCTTCTTGCCCTGAGCCGGGGTGGCTGGACCGGATGAGCAGCGGGGCAGCCGGCGGACCCCTGGGAAAGGGTGTTTCAGCTGCCCTGGGAGCCTTCGCTCCCTGCTGCCTCCCCCCCCCCAGCGAGCACCCACAGTTCTGGGCAGAGGGATTTGGTCCCTCCGGGTTAGCTCCGCTCCACAGCTAGTTTTACAGGGCAGGCGTTAGCCTCTCCCCCCTCCTCCCTGCAGAGCCAAAGGACAGGTGACAACTGCAGCTGCTTCCATTCCTATTAGCATAGAGTCCCCCTTGTGTTTCCTGCACTCGGGAGAGGCTGCTGATGGGTACAATTTTTCTGGGTTAATTTTTGTGGGGTTTTTTTTTCTTTTTTACTCTTGTATTTTTTTTAATTCTTTTTTTAAAGATTTTATTATTTATTTGAGAGAGAGAGGGATAGAGCACAAGCAGGGGGAGCAGCAGAGAGAGGGAGAAGCAGGCTCCCCGCTGAGCAGGGAGCCCGATGCGGGGCTCGATCCCAGGACCCTGGGATCATGACCTGAGCCGAAGGCAGACGCTTAACCGACTTAGCCACCCAGGCGCCCCTTCTTGTATTTTTATTGTACAAATAGTACCTACATACATTCTGATGATAAATGATGCATAAGCCTCCTTCATCACGTGCTAGAGGTAACCACCATGGATGCTTGGTACAGCTTAAAGTCCTCTTTCTCTCATTAGTACACCATGTATACACGTTCTTTTAAAAACAAATTGAGTCATACGCAGTGGTTTGCTTTTTCCCACTGAGGATGTTTTGGAGAGCGTTCCATGTTAGTATGTAGGCATTACTTCACTGTTTTTTTAATTGAAGTATAATTAACTTACAGTGTTTATTAGTCTTGGGTGTACACTATAACATTCAGCACTTCCATACGTTACTCACCCCTTCGCCCATCCCCTCACCCACCTCCCCTCTGGCAACCACCAGTTTGTTCCCTGTATTTAAGCGTGTATTTTGTGTGTTTGTCCCTTCTTTTTTTTGTTTCTTAAATTCCACATATGAATGAAATTGTAGGGTATTTGTCTTTCTTTGGCTCCGTCCATGTTCTTGCGGAGCATAGTATGTTCTCACCATAATTCATCTAAGCACTCTCTCAGTGATGCATGTTTAGGTTCTTTCAGACTTTCTACTATTATGCACAAGGCTTGTTTGTACAGAAGTCTTTGTAAATGCTCCCCTCCTCTCAGCATTGAAAGGAAAGAAGAAACCAGTATCAGTTTCCAGGATGAAATCATTTTCCAGGATAGTTTTGCATTCCTGAGTTCTTACTGCAAGTAAGTACAAAAAAAAAAAGCCACCTTGTATACCCTCCTCCACTAACTCCATCCAAATGTTACTCTATAAGAAGATTGGAAGAGGCATTTTGATGTGCTTTCAGTTTTAAGAAAGATTAGCCTCTTCCCAGAAGAAAATTACAACATTCAAACAATACAAAATTACAACAACTCCTGAAGTATTCTCATAACACATTGTAAGTTTCCTTCCTAGCTCCCACCATAAGTTGCAGTTAGATAATTATTTCTATAAATATTTGTTGAATACTGTCTCCCCACCACACTGTAAGTTCATTGAGGGCAGGAACCATCTTTCCTCTATCTGGTTGACTGCTCTAACCATAGTTTCCAACATAAAATTTGATACACAGTAGGCATTCAGCAGAGTGTGTGAATGAACAGAATGATCAGCAATGTCAGTAGGATTGGATCTGGAGTGTTATTATATTGTCTGTATGATGGAATTTTATGTATCTTCAAAGAGTTAGTGTTAAAAAAATTGTCAAAAATATTTGGAAACTCTGTATAGTGTCATCAGAACTGATTAGAATAACAATAATAGAGCAAGGAATATGAATTGAGAGAAGGTAAGCAAACATTTAATAATGATGAGATCAATTTTTAAAATAACTAGAACTTGGGGCACCTGGGTAACTCAGTTGGTTAAGTGTCTGCCTCCGGCTCAGGTCATGATCCCAGGGTCCTGGAATCGAGTCCCGCATCGGGCTCCCTGCTCAGTGGGGAGCCTGCTTCTCCCTCTGCCTCTGCCTGCCGCTCCCCCTGCTTGTGCACACACTCACTTTCTCTCTCTGCCAAATAAATAAATAAAATCTTTAAAAGATAAATAAAATAACTAGAACTTGCCCAAGCAGCATTTAGTCTGTTTTCTTTTTAATTTTTTTATTTGAGTAGAGTTGACATACAATGTTACATTAGTTTCAGGTGTACAACATAGTGATTCACCATCTCTATACGTTACACTTTGCCCACCTCAAGTGTATGTCACCCTTCAATGCAATTACGGTATCATTGACTATGTTCTCTATGCTGTACCTTCTCTTCCCATGACTTACTCATTCCATAAATGGAACCCCTGTCTCCCATTCCCCTTTACCCATTTTACCACTCCCCTCCCAGACCCCTTTCCTCTGGCAATAATCAGTTTGTTTTCTGTATTTATAGATGTGGTTCTGCTTTTTGTTTGTTTATTCATTTGTTTTGTTTTTTGGATTTCACATCTGAATGAAAGCATGTGATATTTGTCTTTTTTGGTCCGACTTATTTCACTTAGCATAATACCCTCCAGGTCCATCTATGTTGTCATAAGTGGCAAGATCGCTTCCTTTTTTATGGCTGCATAATATTCCACTGTGGGGGTGTGTGTGTGTGTGTGTGTGTGTACACATACCACATTTTTATCCATTCATCTGTTGGTGGACACTTAGGTTGCTTCCATATCTTAGCTATTATAAATAATGCTGCAGTAAACATAGGGGTGCATATATCTTTTCAAATTAGTGTTTTTGTTTTCTTTGGGCAAATACTCAGTAGTGGAATTATTGGATCATGTGGTATTTATATTTCTAGTTTTTGGAGGAACCTCCATACTGTTTCCCATAGTGACTGTATCCGTTTTACAGTGGGGAAAAGACAGTGTCTTCAATAAATGGTGCTGGGAAAACTGGACAGCTACATGCAGAAGAGTGGAACTGAACCAATTTCTAACTACACAAAAATAAACTCAAAATGGATTAAAGACCTAAATGTGAGACCTGAAATCATAAAAATCCTTGAACAGAACATAGGCAGTGATTTCTTTGACATCAGCCATAGCAACATTTTTCTAGATCTGTCTCCTGAGGCAAGGGAAATAAAAGCAAAAATAAACTATTGGGATTACATCAAAATAAGAAGCTTTTACACATCCAAGGAAACCATCAACAAAACAAAAAGGCAGCATGCTGAATGGGAGAAGATATCTGCAAATGATATATCTGATAAGGGGTTAATATCCAAAATATATAAAGAATTTATATAACTCAATACCCCTCAAAAAGAACAGTCTGATTAAAAATGGACAGAAGACATGAACAGACATTTCTTCAAAGAAGACATCCAGGTGGCCAGCAGACACATGAAAAGATGCTCAACATCACTCAGCACTGGGGAAGTGCAAATCAAAACCACAATGTACCTGTCAGAATGGCTAAAATAAAATAAATAAATAAAAATAACAAGTTGGCAAGGATGTGGAGAAAAAGGAACCATTGTGTGCTGTGGGTGGGAAGCTGTCTTTTCTGTTTTGTTTCAGCCCACGCTGTTCCCTGACTTGAAGAGCCCTAGTAAATTAGAAGACCCGTGTTTATTTACTACCTCCTTTCCTGTGTCTCCCCACCCCCGCCCCAAGAAAAAAAAAAAGAAAGGAAAATGAAAATAAGGAAGAAAGTCTATTCTTTCATAATAGATGGAATTTCCACTAGCAAAAACTGAAAGTACGTCTTGGAACCTTTGCAGATTCTAAGTTTGGATTAGCAACATCCTTTTAAAAAACCACGTAAGCACCACTTTTCCTCTGCAGATTGTTTCCTTGGATTGCTTTCTGCTCAAACCCCTGAGGCAGTGAGTTTGGTCCAGAGTGGAGAAGGGGAGGGAGTTTGGGAGCATCATGCCCGCTGCGCCCTGGCTGAGCAAGGCGGGCAGTGTGGGGACATAGGTGGCCGGTGGCGGGGGGCAGTTGGCGGGGGGAGGACCTAGACAGAGCCTGTAGAGTACTGAGGCAAGCCTGGCTCTCTGTGGGATACAGGTGTGTGTTGGGGAAAGGGGTTTTTCATTCTCACGTATTTATTCATCCTCTCTGAAGCTTGTGCTCCTTTTTCTCTGAATTTGTGTGTTTTTATCTGATGATAAGGTAGGGCTTAGTGTCGCAAACATGGAAAATACGGAAGAGAAAATAGCAGTAATTCCACCACCAGAGATAGCCACTCTTATATCTTGGTGTATTTTCCCCCAAGGCTTTTCATATATACATACCTGACAGCTTCTACTTCTTTTTTTTTTATTCTTATGTTAATCCCCATACATTACATCATTAGTTCTAGATGAAGTGTTCCATGATTCATTGTTCGTGCACAACACCCAGTGCTCCATGCAGAACGTGCCCTCCTCAATACCCACC
>NC_138379.1:63282894-63299800 GCF_054177405.1 Leptonychotes weddellii
TATCGCCTCGGATTCACTTCTCCGCACGTCCTACCTTCCAGAAAGTGGTCGCTTTTCTGTTCAGAGAGTTGTTGCTATTCTTTTCTTCGATCTCCTGTTGAGTTTGTAGGTGTTCAGAATGGTTTGATCCCTATCCAGCTGAATTCCTGAGAGGAGACGAAATCCAGGTCTCCTACTCCTCCGCCATCTTGCTCCGCCCGGCCCTGTGGTTTTTTAATACACTTTCTCATGAACTTGGAGCTCAGGCCCAGGCTGCTGGGGAGATTGAGGCTGGCACTTCCCTGCTTCCCCTTGTGTCGTTGGCTGGCCTGGTATTGCACCTGTCCTCTCCACTCCCCGTGCCTCCACCCTCTCTCCTCCCTGCTCTCTCGTTTGCAGGCTCCCGTCATGCTGGGGAAGGAGTAGGGCCACACACGTGGGCTTGTGTCGCCCCTATACCAAGTATTAGCGGTCTGACTTGGGAAGTTACTCTTAGCCTTATTTCTGCATCGGACAGATGGGACTAAATGATAACTAGCCCATAGGCTCTTTTATTGGATTGAACAAGAGCTTCTAATTCCTATTTGATCACAGTGTTTAATAAATGACTCCTGTTCTCCTTTAGTAGGCAATTCTGTGATGGAAAGGAGCTTATATGTGATCAGCACACAGGGGAATACCAGTGTAACAGGGAGTCACATCGGTTCTTAATGCCTTGGCGTGTACATGATGCCCATTCGCCCCAGGCTCTTCCTCCTGGCTCCATTGGCCAGGTGCCGTGTTTTCAAAGTGCTGTCAGGCAGTTCTCTCTGGACTTTGTGCATTTTGCTTTTTATTCTTGTGTACATAACTCAGCAGCCTTCCTTATATATCCTGTCATCACACCTAGTGTGTTTTTATCAGGATTGTTGCTGTTTGGTTAGTGCTCTAGGTACAGATTTTGTGTGATTTTGCAGAGCGCTAATATTCTTTTTTAACATATCGATAGCATTATAGTAGAGACATTTGTGTTGATTTCTTTTTCTGTCTTCCATCTAGCCTTTTACATTGCTCTTCATTTCACAGACCCAATGCCTTTGGCCGGGACCAGGCTGGGCCCTGGGGGTAATAGCAGAAGAGACTTGAGGCCGATGCGTGCTGTGACTGTTTCTTCATACTGTCTCCTAGACTCCTGACCAGTGTCTGCTTCTGTTCTTGACCCTGGATGGGCAGTTTTGGACACAGCATCCAGAGTAAACCTCTTAAAAGGAAAATCAGAGGATATGTTTGCTTTAAAAATTCTGCAATTATTCAGTGTGAATTTTAGGATTGAGAAAATGAGTATATTTTGGTATATTTGGAATCTAGGGGGTCTCACTGTAAAAGATAGAAGACACAAATACGGACTGGGGGAAGGCCAGCGGTGTTAAATTGGAATTTGAATGTTCAGTATAAACTCTGTTTCTCACACACACACACACACACACACACACACACGGGTTTCCTCGCCGTGTCTGCTGAAGGCAGCTAGGAGCAGTGAGCCCATCTTGCATCCATATCCTGGGTTTAGGAATCGTATTACCTACTAAAAGGAACCAAGGGCTCCTCCCTGAAGACACGGCCAGTGGCAGGGCTGGGGCAGGGAAAGTACAAGAGGAGCCCAGAACATCCATGCCACGAAGTGCAGAGTGCTCAGAAACCACGGGCATGGCGCGGGTCGGAAACGGTTTGTGCATCAAAATGAGTAAGAGCAACAGATGACAAAATATTGAAAAACATAAGGCTGTATGAGCACATCTTAGTACTAAAAAACATAAATTGGGGGAAGGGGAAGTTCCTCTTTCCAGTACAGTGCTGACTGACACACGCAGAGGGAAGGATGAAGTTGGAAACCCTTCATTTTGCACCCACCATGGAAGTGTCTGATTCACCACCGGGTAAAAGCTTGCTGGGGAACCAAATACTTCCACAGTCCGAGATCTCCACACAGACAACTTCTGTCTCAGGGAGAAAGAGCCCTGAGAGCAGCTTGAGCAAGTAGCTGTCGTATGTGACATCACTGGCCCTGGAGGAAACCGATGCTAAGTGCCTCCCCGGGTGTCCTGCAGAGGACCCGCGCCCTCCTGGGGGAGTCCTGCCTGTCATGCAGAAGCTGGTCGGAGCACGGACAATCAGATGGACAGAAATCAGGGGAGCCTCACACACCCGTAGGGGCTGCAGATGGCAGAGAAAGATTGTGGAACGCTTCCAGATGAGGTGAAAGGTGACTAAAGACACGTGACATCTGAATGCATGGCGTCTGGTGCAGGACTGGAGCCCGATTGGAGGGGGGAGAATTGCTCTAAAGGAGAGTTGGGAAAATCCGAATACCAATAGCAGTATTGCATCTTTAAAGATTTTATTTATTTTTTTGACACACAGAGAGAGTGAGCACACAGGCAGGGGGAGTGGCAGGCAGAGGGAGAGGGAGAAGCAGGCTCCCCACTGAGCAGGGAGCCCGATGCGGGGCTCGATCCCAGGACCCTGGGATCATGACCTGAGCTGAAGGCAGACGCTTAACCGACTGAGCCACCCAGGGGTCCCAGTATTGCATCTTTAAAAAAAAAAAATCAATAATTGCGCTGGGTCATATAGGAATGTTTTGTTCTTAAAAGATACACACTTCTGAGAGAAAGGGTCATAACCGCTGCAACTTACTCACAAGCAGTTCAAGAAGAAAAAGAGATGTATGTATTAGGTATACATGTATAGAGAGAACATGTGGCAGAATGTTGACAGTGGGTGAGTATTTGTGATTTCACTGTAATGTTCTTTTTTTTATGCTGATACTGTATTTTATGGTGTTTACAGATTTTATGTCATTTTTCCAGTTGTACTGAGCTATATCTGACCTATAACATTGTATAAATTTAAGGTACACTACATAATGATTTCACAGACGTATATATTGTAAAATAATTACCACAGTAAGTTTAGTTAACACCCATCACCCCACATGGTCTTTTTTCTTGTGATGAGAACTTTTAAGATCTGTTTGTTATTAGCAGCTTTTAAGTATATAATACAGTATTGTAGTTTTAACTATAGTCACTGTGCTATATATTATATCCCCAGGACTTATTTATCTTATAGCCAGAAGTTTGTACCCTTTGACGACTTTCACCCATTTCATGTACCCCACCCCCATGTTTTACCTCTGGCAACTACCAAACTGTTCTCTGTTTCTAGTTTACTAGATAAAACATCTAAGTGAGATCATACAGTATTTGTCTTTCTCTGTCCGACTTATGTCACTTACCAGAATGCCCTCAAGTTCCATCCATGTGAAACATGGCAGAAATTCCTTTTTATGGTTGAACATCATTGTAAAATTCCTGTAATTTCTCTGTAGGTCTGAAAAAAAATAAAATGCTTAATTTAAAAAAGGGGGAGTGTCTGTTATATTATTTTCTATAATTTTCTGTATATTTGAGTTAATCTCAGATGTTAAAATTTTTAAAAATAAAATAACATTTACATATACTAAGTACTATTTTGCCTCTTTCCTAGGACATTGAGTTCTTTTTGTGCCTTTTTTGCCCTGGTACCCAGGTCACAGAAATTTTATTCACTGGATAGTCGTCAGGTTTTATGCCAGGTTTATACAAGCTGTTCTTTCCTGTGGTGTAGACTTTCTGGGTTCTCCACCACAGGAAAGAAACCGCTCAGACCACTACTTAGTTCTCCAGTCTTTTCTTCTGGGTGTAATCTGGCCCCATGGTTCCGTGCAGCTGGGGTCTGAGACCAGCTTCCTTTTCTCCTGCTGCTGCTGCACTTAGCAAGCTGGATTCTGTTATGCTGTTTACGCCATCAATGCTGGACTGAATGAAAGCAGCCTTGTAGGTTCCGTTCGTCTGAGGCTCACCAGCTAGGTCGTGTGTTCCCTTTGTGCGGTCTAGGGGTCACCCAGCCTGGCCCACAGGTCGGTAGGTACCGGCTGTTCTTCCGGTCCATTTAGTGAGGGCGTTGTGCACCAATGGGGCCTCTGTCTAATTGGTTGGGTCCCAAGGGGGAAAACCATTGGCTCTGTACTGCAGGGATGGGTAGTGAAGTACCTCGGGACTCGGAACTCATTTACAAGACGGCACTTGATTATGCCTGTCTTAGCTGGTGTTAGCCCTGGTTGGGTTCTCTTTAAAAGCCCGGTTTGGGGCATGCCTGGGTGGCTCAGTTGGTTAAGCGTCCGACTCTTGATTTTGGCTCAGGTCATGGTCTTGGGGTCATGAGCGCGAGCCCCATGTCAGGCTCTTCACTGGGCATGGGGCCTGCTTGGGATTCTCTCTCTCCCTCTCCCTCTGCCTCTTCTGCCCCACCTCCCTCTCTTTAAAAAAAAAAAAAAAAAGTCGGTTTGGGGTGTGGAAAACAGAGACCTGGTGAGTTAATTTGGTTTAACGGAAAACTGTTGTTTCAATTCAGTGCCACCCCCCCTTTTTTCTTTGTCAGTGTGGGCTATAGACATTCTTACATTTTCGCACTGGTTTGAAACATATATGTGCCTTGGGGTCAGTGCCTGCAAATGAAGGTGCTAGTAGACCATTTGGGACTTCCAGAATGTACGTATTTGCTGTCTGAAGCTAGAGATGGCTTTGGGTTGATGTCTCCTGGAGAGGCAAAAGGGGAGGAATTTGGTTCTTTTTAAGAAAGAGATGCTATTCTAAGATTCTTGCAATCTTACTGAATTTTATCATGCTTGGGAGCTGTGGGTATTTCGCAGGAAATGACCCTCTGGGGCAGGTCCTTTGGCTCATCCAAGTCTTATACTGGAGTGAAAGATAAACAGAGTCAGACCTGATTTCGTTCTTGTGCTTGTTTACTGTTCTGTGTTTATTTTTAAGAGCTGACCACTACCCATCTCTTTCTTTCCACACATTCACGGTCCTCTTTCTGTGATTATTCTCACTGAACTCAAGAGTTTATAATAGTTCTCAGGGTTTTTTGGCAACCTTAAAATCTAGCCAGAACATTCAAATTCAGTGCTTTATAGGTTGTGTTATGATCTACCTGGATCCCCATATCTGCATGTGTGTACATGTGAGTTGTGTGTGTGTATAATTTACATTAAAGTGAATTAGAACTCATTTTTCGTTTGCAAAATAGAAATATTTTGCAAATTTTTAAAATGCTATATAGATACTAAGATTATAATTTATTTAATCATTATTACACTCTTTTTTTTTTTGTGCCTCCCAGGATAAGCACCCCAGGATTTACTGTTTCCCTCACAGAAACTCCTGGCCGCTTCCTTCTCGTTCTACCATCTCTGACCCACTTTCTTCCATAGCCAGTGCTTTTTGTCTCCTCTTTCTTGTATTTGGAAGGTAAAGATGGAGACTTGGGTAGAGATCCCAGCCCTGCAACCCACTAGCCACGAGATCCCAGTGCCTCACTTTGCTCCTCTGGAAGAGCAGGGTAGAAGTGCACAGCAAGGGGTCGTTGCCTTTGCCCGCCTTCCGCTGCCCCTTTAGTCACTTCAGTGTGTTGGTTCCTTCAGCTTAGAATCTTCCATTCCAAAGTTCTTCGAAAGTCCTCCTAGCCAGTTAACTAGATCTTTCTGTTTCTTTTTATTTTGTTAAACCTGAGGTTTGCATGAGTATCCTTAACTTGTCAGGAGGCCTGCTTCCGATGCTACCCGACAGTCGCCCGTGGCGTGAAGCCGTGGGGCCGGCGCGGAGAGCTCGCCCTTGGCATGAAGCTGCAGAGGCGGACGGCTCGGCTTGCTCGCCCGTGGCGTGAAGCCGCGGGGCCGGTGCGGGGCGCTCGCCCGTGGTGCGAAGCCGCAGGGCCGGACAGCTAACCCCACCCCGCGCAGCGCCCAGGGAGGGTGGATGTGTCTGGCCGTCAGAAGTGGGCCTGCGGCTTGCGCAGAACTCAGGCCTCCTAAGCAGCTGGAGGTTAGTAACGCATAAAAATGAACAGAAAGCCATGAAAAGAGAGAAAGGCAGTAGGAAAATGAGGCCAGAGCAGGTGCAGCTGGTGTTGGTGCTGGGAGAAGGGGCTGGCGGCCGGCCTGCCCTCCCCGCTCCGGTTCCCGCTCAGGTGCCTCTGCTCTCGAGTTCTCCACCAGCTGCTTCTGCCGCGGCCGCGGGCGCAGGGGTAAGCTGGGCCAAGGGCCACCAGGGCTGCCACACCGGGGCCTGTGTGACCTGCCCCTGGGCTCCAGGCTAGGGCCGGAGGGTGAACGGACAGGGAGATGTCGGTGGCGTGGGACCCTCACTTAGCAGGTGTCGTGCACGTTCACGGGGCACGTGAGCACACATTCCCTCCCCGCAATCTTTCACCGCATCTGGCGGACGCATAAATGTAAAGCCCACAGCTCCCTCTGCGCTCTCAGCAAGTCCAAAGGTATGCTTCTTTGTTGTTCCCGGTGTAAATCTGAAACTCATTTCTTGCTTTCTGTACAGTGTGAAGGCAGTTCATGTCTCACTAAAGCTACTCCCCAGAAATCAGAGCGCTCATCCGGCCATCACCCGCCACCGCCGAGCGGAGCGGGAGGAGCGTGGGAGGTGCCTGTGGGTCGGCTGCGGGATCGCTGCGGGATCGCTGCGGGTCCGCTGCGGGTCGACTGCGGGATCGCTGCGGGATAGATGCGGGTCGTCTGCGGGCCGGCTGTGGGCCAGCTGCGGGCTCCATTTGCTCAACTGTCCAGTGGGGCGGTGCTGTCTTACCGGGATGCTTGATTGAGACAGTACTTATGACAGTTGTCCGAACCGTTGAAAGCTGCAGACGGGTGTCGCTTGTTTGATACAGGGTGCTGTGTGAGGTTGAGAGAGCCAGAAAGACAGTGTGTGTGTGTGTACGTGTGTCCGTCCTGCTGGTCGAGAGTTGAGATACGACTGGAGGACATAAGACACATGTGCATGTTTATACAGTCTGGTCAGAGGTGATTATCTGCATGTCTCTGATGGCTTTAAAGTGCTTGGGTCGCTCCGTGGGGGGAAGCTTCATGGACAGGGTGACATCTGAGCTGGGCTTTGAAAGATGGCCCATGGCAGTGGACAGTGTGGATGGGGCATTAACTTAACAAACAAGTACGGAACAGAGGGCCCCCCGTGCAGAGGGACTAGTGTGAGGAAAGGCACAGATTTTAGGAACAAATCAGGCCTGTGCAAGCCACAGCAATAATTGGGTTGGATTGGAGCATCAGTTTGGATTTGTGCCCTGGGCGGCGGGAACCAGCAAAAAAATGTTGAGCCAAGAGAGTGTGAAGACCAGAACTGGGCTTTTAGGATGAATAATCTGGCAAACAGTTTAAAACAGAGGAAGAGGGAGAACCTGGAAGCTTTCTGTACTGGAGACCGCTAGGAAAATATGCAAAGCACCTTACTTATTTCCCAATATCATTTTGAAGACTAAATGAGATAGAGGTGGTGGAAGTATGTTTGGAGAGGTGAGTCAGGATGGCCCAGGTCTCGAGTGTCCTAGGCTCCGGCAACAGCTGAGCACCTGCCAGGTGTGCCTGGAAGCCAGGCTGGGCTAGTCCCCGCCGGTGGAGGTGCAGGACTGCACAGCCCAGCTCGCAGCGGCCCCCGCACCGTCCTGCTCTGCCCTTTTCCACTCCCACCAGTTTGGCTCCTGCTGCTTCCTGGCTCTGGACTAACCTGGTTTCTCATTTCTGGCCTGGAAGTACCCCTCGGGGCTTGATCTGTTTCCTTTCCTGGATTTGTCCTTGACTCTTCCCAGGAAGCTCTGCCCCTCCTGGTCACTTGGAGGGACCCCTTGCTCAAACCACCTCCTTTCTGACAGACCCTGGCTCCTGGGACCTCCCCAGTGTGCCCTCGCTGCAGCAACTGGCCTAGAGAGGAGTGTTTTAAGAGACTGAGGGATCAAAATTCTGCTGTTACCAGTTACTAGCTTGGGTAGGGGTTACTTTGTGCTTTGGTTTCATCCAGGGTAAAAGGAAGAGAAGATCTCATTTTCTCCCTCTCTCTCTGATTTAGCTGTGAGGTTGAAATGAGGCAATGAGTTAAGGGCTGCTTAGTGTTCCGTGAATATTGGTTGTCTGTTGTCTTTTCTTCTGACCTTCCATTCCAGATGAAGAACATTTACTTTTGAGCTCAGCGCTGCCCCAGTTTCCATCTCTCTAGACTCAATTATATTTTCTTTTTTCCTCTTTTGCAAAAGCTTTGGTGTAAAAAGTTTAGTTATTTATGCTCTGGCACTTCCCACCAGTGCCTTGGGGGAGGTTTTGGAGGTCCCAAGACAGGACTTGGCAGCACATTTTCCTATAGAAAGAATGTTATGATGTGTTGGCTATGTGCACAGTGAGGACTATACCTAAAGGATATACAGGCCAGACAGATTTTCATGAAATCCTACTAGCACGGTCCATTTTCGTGAGAAAGCACTTGGATACTCTTCTCTGGGCCAGTCACTCATCCATGTCTAACCCTGGGCCTGTTTCTCCCTCCTGTGTGTCTGTGGCTGTGCTCAGTAAGCCTGGGTGGGTGGGACCGCCTGGGCAGCATTTAGCAAAGTCATGCTAACGCAAGAGCTTTGTGAAGTTAGCCCGGTGGCTCAGTGCTGTTCTGACTACCCTATTTTTATAAAATGCAAGAACTCAAGTTTAATGGGATACGAGAATTGAGAGGTCCTGGAAATCCATGACCTACCCCCAACTCATGTTTAAGCCATTCCTAGATGGCAAGAACTTACCCTATTATTGGACATTTTCGGATGGCATGTGACTTTTCATAGCCATCTCCTCTAAGGGCTCTTGCCGAGAAGTCTTTTCTTGATGTCCGCGGGCATAGAAGTCTCCGATGCGGGGGGGTGCTCTGGGCCCATTGTACCTCCGCCACCACAAGAATCTGCTCCCTGGACAACATCCCCGTTACTGCCCTGTCCTGCCACAAGTATAAATCCCACCTCCTCCCCAGAGGGAGCTGACCCTTTGGGGCTTTTTCTGTCCCAGAGGCTAGGGAAGTCCACCTGAGTGCCTTCCTGCCATCCCTTTCCCCTCTGTCGAGGGTGGGCATGCCCCCACTCTCCCAAGCAATCACAGCACCTGCTAGTTACTTCATACAGAAGAATGTAGTACTTACTGAGCGACTGCTGGGAACCAGGCAGTGTACTGAGAATGCAGACGGGGATGCCAGTGTCCGCTTGGAGAGCCTTGGCTTCGGAAGGTGGAGTGACCTGAGGTCACCCAGCTGTGAGTGGCAGGGTTGGGTTTGAATAGAACCAGCACCAGAGCCCAAGCCCTTAGCATCTGTCTGGCCGCGCGGGGTACAGAAGACGGCGTGGCTGCTCTGGGCCTGAGCCGCAGGTCCCCTGCACCTGCCGAGCTCACACTCCCGCGCGCCTCCCCCCGGCCCACCCCACACCCGTGCCCCTGTCTGCGGGTCTGCACGCTCCCGCTTGGCCTGTGCTTTCGCCCATGCCGCCGCCTTTTTTCTTGGAGGAGACAGAAAACTGCTGATTTGCCATCCGGTGACTTACCACCAGATGTTCCTTTGGCCTTCCCCTCATCAGGCTCGAAGTTCTGACTTCTCTGTTCTTTTTTTTAAAGATTTTATTTATTTATTTGTCAGAGAGCGAGAGAGGGAACACAAGGAGGGGAAGTGGGAGAGGGAGAAGCAGGCTTTCTGCCGAGCAGGGAACCTGACACGGGGCTCCATCCCAGGACCCTGGGACCATGAACTGAGCCGAAGGCAGAAGCTTAACCAACTGAGCCACCCAGGCGCCCCCTGACTTCTCTGTTCTGAAGGACTCCTCCTCTAGTCCAGATTTCTGATCGACCCTCCTCCCCCTGCCCCTGCCCTGTAACCCCTCCCTCTTCTCAGTCCTCACCCACATTCAAGCAACCCTGTTCATGTCTCCCTGCGACGCTTTGGGCCCTGGTTCTTTTCCTGGCCGTTTTTTCTTTTTATGGTGGTTTCACTTCTTCCCAGAGCTTTCCCCAGCTGAGCCCAAGCTGCCAGCGTCGGCCGAAAGTCTCTCTGATAGCCTAAATACGAACCTGGGCGCTGGGTTTTAGCTCTGACCTATGCCTGGCGTGGTGCTCCATGACTTCACTGACACGGGAGGGAGGGCTGGGGGGCGGCGGGGGCAGGTCCGGACCCCGCACTCACATTTATTTGGCACTGTTTTTGCTTCTCAGGTACCCAGATAAGCTGTTTCTCCCCAAGTTCCTTCTCCTGGCGACAGGCTGCCTTCGTGGATTCGTACTGTTGGGCTGCCGTTCAGCAGGCCTCCTTGCAGGGCGATGCCGGACGCCTTCCGCTGTGTCTGCATAAGGTAACCGGGGACGCTTGCGAATCTCACCTGTCCGCTCTGTAGATGTGGGAACGGGGGCCCAGAGACCATGGCCAGCCCGCAGCATGGGCATGTGGGTCATAAAGAGACCTCAGACATGACTTGGTCCAGCACCTTCACTAGCCGCTGAGGAAGCTGAGGCACTCTTCGGATTTTAGCTCCGTACCTAAAAGGGGGTGCCTCTTGTGTCTTAGTCCCCTTCCTACCCGTACTGCCCAGCAGCGTCTGGCGCAGAGTAGGCTCCCGGTGCGTTTTGGATGCCCGGGTGGGCAGTGTTAGACGGGGGCAGAGCTAGTACTCAAACCTAGCTTTGGCCGCTGCCTTTTCAGTGCTCACAGGGTACCTTGGGAACAGTAAGGGCCAGCATACACTTCAGTTTCTTCTAGACAGTGTGTTGCTAGAACATCAGGAAGCCTGGTGACGACTCTCTCTGGGGGTGTTGGCTGCAACCCAGCCTGGGACAGATTCCTTTGCTTTCTGCTGGGGCCAGATACTGTGGAGGCACACGACGAGGGCAATGCCTGTGTCCGGCAGAGGAGAGGTGCAGACAGTCAGGAGCTCCGTGTCAGGGGAGTGGTGGAGGTGGAGGTGCGGAGAGGATGGGCAGTGGGGAACTTGAGCTGGAGTTGGCCAGGTTTGTGCAGGAGAACGTTCTCTGTGTAATGAAGTGGCTCCAGTAGGTCTTCTCTGTGCACAGAGAAGTAGGACTCTGCGTCAGCCTGTTATTATTTTCAATCACTGGTTCTTTTGTCCATCATGAAGATAAATAGAAGATTTGTGTTTCTTCTGCTTTTCCCCCCCCTTGAGGAAAGCATGCTATTTTATTTTCTGAAGAGCCAAAGGCTGAAGTTTGACTGTCTCCAGCCTTGACCTATTGTTGAACATACGTCCTTCTTTCTAAAAAAGAACAGTTTAAGTCCTTTGCTATGACTCAGGCCTCTGCCCCAGTTTATTTTTTGCATGCCATCAGGCACAGTGATGCCCTACAATGACTTCTTTCTTCTTTGGGGTTGGGCTTTTCTCTTCGACATTTAGCCTTAGCGTCCATTGGGTCCCCGTCAACTCTGCATGTCTCAGTAGCCAGGCCAACCAATAATGCTATGAATGGCCATAGTTCCAGAAGCTGAACAGCCTTGTTTGCGAGTCGAAATCCATGCTGTTACAGCTTACGTGCCTTTGTCACGATGCTCTTAGGAAAAGGGAGGTTGTAACTGGTCGCCGGGCTGGGCATTAACGGAGCCACAGAAGAAGAATGTATAATCTGGCTCACCCAGTATAAGAGCTGGCAGGGACGGTAGAGATTGTGAAACTTTTAGAGAAGGAAGAAACTCAAGGATTTTGCTGTAGTGTAAGGTGAAGGGCACCTAGAGAGAGCAAGCTGGGGAGCAGGACTAGTTGCTGGCTGTAAGACTAGAGTCAGGTCCCTGGCTGTCCAGCCCCCCTGCACTACAGAAGGAGAGACCATGTGGAGCAGTGGGGGCAGCCAAGCCTTCAGTCTCCAGTGTCAGTGAGAGACTGGGGAGCTCTCTTTCTGGTGGTGGCAGTCCAGCTTATTTGGATGGAAGTTTGGCTGAGAGATCTTTCCAGATTCATAGGGCTGGGGACAGAAATTAAAGTTGGGACCAGCTAAGTTGGAAGGACCCTGGTCAACACCCGTGGCTTGAAAGTCTGTTCCTGGGGAGTAAGGGATGATCCTAAATGAGACCAGCCCTTATGGGGACTAGAGTCCTGGTTTGAATCATTTCAGTACTGATGGAATGAGGAGATAGGAGGATGGTCAGCATCTCTAGTCTGCCCGCCAGCCAGCAGCAGGAATAAATCTTCTCCAGAGGCAGGTAACTTCATCCAGAGCCTCAAATTCTTGTCCAGTTTTTCATGTGTAACTTCAGCAGTCGATAAAAAAATAACCAATGTACAAGAAAACCGAGTCTTCCTTTGGGTGGTGTTATATGTTGAATTGTATCCCTTAAAAGACGTATTGATGTCCTAACACCTGTACCCTCGAATGGGACCTTTTGTGGTAATAGGGTTGTTGCAGGTGGAATTAGTTAAGGTGAGGTCCTACCAGAGTAGGGGTGGGCCCCTAATCCACTGTGACTGGTGTCTTCATAACAGAGGCGTTGTTGGCCCGGCCAGACTCTGTGATTGTAGCTGCTTTGTTTCCACACCGATTTCTTCTTCCGGTGTTTTGCTTAATTGTGATAAAATACACACCACCTAAAACTTACCTTCCTAGCCGTTCTCAGGTGTGCAGTTGAGTGGCGTTAAGTTATGTGCGACCATTGCCAAGATCCATCTGACCTTTCTCGCCTTCCCAAACTGAAACTCTGTACCCGTCAAACACTGACTCCCTGTGTTTCCCGGCCCCCACTGTCCGTTGTCTGTCTTCTGTCCACCCTCCCAGGGCCCTCCTGTAGCTGCATTCCTATGGGATGTGCCCTTTTACATCTGGCTTATTTCACTCCGCATAATGTGTTCAGGTTTTGCTCACGTCATCGCATGATCAGAATTCCCTCCCTTTTTAAAGCTGAGTCATACTCTGTCTCATGTGTTGACTGTGTCTTGTGTGTCCACGCATCTCTCCGTGGGCCCCTGGGCGGCTTCTGCCTCACGGCTCTCGCGGTGAATGCTGCCGCGAACACGGGAGGACAGGGATCTGTGCAAGGCCCTGCCTGCAGGTCTTGTGGGCCTGTACCTGGGCGTGGGGCTGCCGGATTCCTTCTCAACAGAGTTCTTCCTGATGGTTTTCTTCTGGCCTCTCCACATTCCGTGGACTCAGGATTGCCGAGCTGGCATGGGCCCTCGGTCTGCTCTCTGAGGACTTTGCCCCCTTCTCCGTGTGTCCTCCACTCCCGTGGCCGCCGCGCTCTGAGTTCGTCATTACCTGGAACTACAGTAGGGCATCCCACTCCCCACCACCACCTCCTACCCTCTGAGGCCCTCCCTGCCACTTTCAGAGAAAATGGAAGCTCTGACGTGAGAACAGCCCCAGCTTCCTGCCAGACATCGCCAGGGCAGCCCCAGCAGTTTCCTTCCCTTCCGAGAAATGGAAGAGGCCCCCACCCCTCCTGACCGATGGCTGGACCCCTGTGTTCTGGACCCCCCATCCCCCTGGTTGCAGACACACCGCATCCCCGTCTTTGTCCTCTGCATCCTCAGCCTTCCCTTCCCGCGGGCTCTCTCCTCATGCACGTTTTGGCACATCTGTCCACCCGAGCGCTCTCCCCACATCCCTGGCATCTCCTATGCTGCTGCGTAAATGCTTGCCTCTCCCCCAGGGCGGGGTGGGGGGGCTTATCCCACTTGCCTTCTCTCAGCCGTGCAGTCCTGTGGGCCATGCCCTCATTCTGCAGAAGCGCTCTGGACTCCTGGGGCAGGTTCTCCTTGGTGAACTCCTCCTTTGCCCATCACTGAGAAGTTGGGGTTCCTCCGGGGCTCTGTCCTAGGCCCCTCCCTTTCTCACGCCACCCCTCTCCCTGGATCACCTCACCCGGCATCTGTCTTGGCTTCCTCCTCTCTGCCATCAGCACCTGGGTCTTCGTCTGCAACCCCCGCCCCTCCTGAGCTCCAGATCCGACCCCCAGCTGCGCCCTGAGCTCGTGCACCCAAAGACCTAGCGCATGCCTCCAGCACATGTTCCCTGCCCGGCCCCACTGTGCCCATCACTGTCTGCCCTATTCCCTCAGCCAGAAATCTGAGGGCCGCTTTGCTGTTGTCTCCCTGCTCCATCGTGTCAGCCACCCAGCCCAGCGGTCGTGCTTTCCCACGGGCTCTTGTGTCGCGGGGTCCCCAGCCCCGCCCGTGCCATTTCTCTCCTGGACTCCTGCCGTGCGCTCTCCTGCTGCCCTCACTCGTACTCCCCCTTTGCCCCTTCCCACTAACTGTACCCGCTCTTTTTCTTGCCTTACTGTCCTTTCCCTAAACAGAACCCTCCAATGTCCCTACACAATGTCTAGATTTCTTTTAGAAGTCAAGCTATTTTGGCTACCACGGTTCTCCCTCCCACTGGCCCCTGCGAACCCCCCTACCCCAGCCTCACCGCCAGGCCATCCCCACCACCCCTGGGCCTCGGGGACCCTGACTTCCTGTAGTTCTCACGTGTCTTGGCTGTCTCACACTCACCTGCCTTTGAAAAACCTTCCCTGATGGCCCCTCCCCTCTAATCCGCCGACCTCCTAATGTGCTGTTCTGGTCTCAGCTTAAATGTCCAGTCCACCTGGAAGCTTCCTCTGAACCTCTAGACTGAGGGTTGTTGCCAAGTCTAATCGCTTTCGGGGCCGGGCGGGGTCAACACAAAGTAAGACCCTGAGGCCGCTGTGTGGACAGTAGACCGCACAGCCTGCCTCCAGGCAGTCAGATCCCAAAACTGGGGTGCTGGCCGAGCAAAACATCAGCTGCACCGCACTCTGGTCTCTCTTGTCTGTTCCCAGAGCAGCCTGTGCTGTTCCTGGAGCAACCATGGGAGGTGGCAGATACTCGCCTTAATTCTGTTGAAGTGATTCTTTATTTCTAAGCCTGCAGGTTCCCTGCAGGAAGAGCCCACGCCCGTGTCTCAGGCAGCAGCGTGCCCCTGGGGCAGTGGAAGCAATTCGTATGTCCTGCTCAGATCCAGGGTGAGGGCGTTAGGGGCACAGGGTTTATGGGAGTGCTTCTCGACTCAGTTCTGACGCCAGACTTAAACCCAGGAGGCCCAAACTCCCCCCAAAGAAATTACTCACTGGAATATTTAAGTGTATGTCAGTGTGAAGTTTGTGGGCCTGGCATAATCAGTGTTGTGATTTCTTCCCCGCTACTTCTTCACGTCTCCCTCCCTCTTCCTCCTCCACTTACTTCTGGTGGCCTCCAGTAGCGCCAAGGAACGGTTTTTGTGGAAATGTGTGTGCACTCAGGGGGACCGGCAGGTGGTGCTCTAGGACTCTTTGATAACGGGCCTTTTTTTTTTTTTTTTTTTGAGTGTTCTGTTATTTGTTCAAGTTCATAATGTAGGCAGCTGCTAGGCATGATTTTTATGTTCTGAAACAGGAAAGCAAGATTTTGACTGAAAAAAAAAAAGCCACAGAACAAGAAAATAAAATTAACAGAATGGACAAATCTTTAAGTGGATTCACTGAAACTTAGTTTGGAGGGATCCTCTGAGACTCCCAGACCAGAGGTTTCCAAACCTTAGCATTACCCTGGGTGGGAGGTGGAGGGGGCAGTTTGTGAAAATTCAGGATCCTGAGGGCCAGGAGTCTGGTTTTCTTCAGCTCTCCAGGAGATGTTGATACTGCTGGCTTGCCTTGGGCTCCCCTATGGGCACCACTCATCTAGACCAGTGTTTCGCCAACTCTTTGTGCCCCTAAGTCATCTGGGACCCTGTGGAGACGTAGACTCAGGTTCTCTAGGTCTGATGGGGCCTGCATTCTTCCCAGCAGTTGCCCAGGTGATCCTGAAGTTGCTGCTCTGTGGACCACTCTCTGGGAAACAAGGATCCAGACCAAGGGACTGACAAACTCTAACGTCCATGCTCCAGCCAAATCCAGCCCCTCCATCACCTATTTCTGTGAAGAGTTTTAGTGGCACATGGCCATGCCCATTCCTTTACACATTCCCTGCATCTGCTCTCACGTATGCACCAGGGGTCCTCTGGCTCACAGACATTTACTGTCTGGCCCTTGGCAGGAAAAAGTTTGCCTGCCCCTGATGGAGAATTCTAAAGGCCTCCCAGATGATTCATTGAAAGGGAACTCCCTGCCTCCCAGAACAGTTCGTTCCATTTTCATACAGATCTTTAGGAGCATTTGTCCTTGCTTCCTCATGACTTGGTTCTGATTCTGCTGTCAGGAGTCTCTTTCTGCTTCCACACACAAATGCTCTGCTTACCATCCTGTCTTCCCTAGGTCTCTCCTCGTGCCAGGACCCTCCCCGAATGTCATGAGTCATGAAGCCTGGAGATAGGTATCGGGTGTCTTCCTTGAGTGCAGAGTAGAATGGAGTACCTCCCTTTCTTCTCTGTCGTCTGTAAGCTGCTCCTGGATGCACTAGCCTTTCTGCGTAGCCCTACATTCGAGACTTCTTAAATTTGGGATTATCTTCAAAGTGATTACTGTCTGAACAGGACGCGGCCAAGAGCAGACATCTTCCATGTGTCTTTTTATACCACTTCCCCGGTGCAGTTTGTTCTTGGTTTACCTGCTTCCTGCGTTCAGACCATTACTTCCCATCTCTTCCAGCATTCTCTTTTTGCCAGACCCTCAGGTCAGGATCCCGTGTCCCTCCCTGCCCCTCTTGGCCCCTCCTACACATTCTCCTTGGATGAGCCCAGCCATTCTTGGCTTCGACCATCTCTGTGTGCTACAAAATCCTGAATCGTAAGGTCAGCCAGATTTTTCCCCTTTATTTTCAGCTGCCTACTGCACATCTCCACTAGGATTTGAGTTCTTGAGTATGGGTATCTTACGTTCACAAGCTCTCATCTCCTCGGGTCCACCTCCCACCTCACTCCCCTCTGCTTGGAATCCGTTCCTTCTTGTTTCTTTAGCTCAACTAATGATACTACCATCCACACCCTTGCATAAGCTAGAAACCCAGAATTAGCATCTGTTCTTCCCTTTTCCATCCGTCAGTTCCAAGTGGGCAGTGTCTGCTCCTTGCGCTCTGTGGCTCTTACATCCGT
>NC_138379.1:63300300-63339044 GCF_054177405.1 Leptonychotes weddellii
TTCAGTCCTAAATTGAACCCATCTTCACCTTCCACGAGGTAGAGGGGATTTGAATGCAGGGGATTTGAATGCGGAGGGAGGTTGTACCAGAGCCCCTCCAGGCTTCCTTCCTTCTGGAAGTTCTATTGTTCTACAACCCCTTCCAGAAACAACACAAACTTTTAAGGCAAACAGACTGGAAATTGTGCTGCCGTTTGGTTCTACTTTGCTTTGAGGAGCTTCGCTGTCATGGGAAGAACTCAGTGCTGACATGAACCGCGTAACAGGATTGTGCGGCCGTGGCTTTGAGAGATGCCGAGTGTCTCAGACCTCATTTGGAGCAGACAGAGCTCATGAACAAAGACATTCCCATCCAGCCATTCCCATCCCTAAAGCTCGGCAATTTCCCCATGCTCCTTATGCAGACAAAAGGATTTTAAAGACTATAATGCTTTTTTGGATTCCTATTTCAATTGAATTGATTTTAATACCACCTTGTTACAGAGTCACTGAAAGTCACATTTTCATTTTTGATGAAAAAGAAACAAAAGGCTTAACTGTGGAGAAAACCGAGAAATGGGGCATTATTCAACTGCATTCCTTACAGAGGTGATCAAGGTATGAGGATATCTGAGGAGAAAGCAAACACCCAATGTGTAATAGCTTTAAACACTCATTTTTCCAATTACAGTGAGCTGTAGCTGATCTATTCATTGGGACTAATTATTGCACCACATAGGCCTGTTGGAAAAAGTGCCACAGACTGTAAACAGTCACTTTTTAATCCAGAAGAACAGTTTGAGGTAAAATTCTATTAATTCAAATAGCTTTGAAACAAAAGTGACTTGTAAAGGTATCCCACAGCCCCAGATTAGAAATAGCGTTCTCCCTGTAGTTCCCCAAGAAAATGCCTGGCTCTCTTAGAGGGTTCTGGAAGGAGCACAGACTCTGTCTCACACGGTTATATTTTTGTGCTAACAGGCACAAAAAACAGGTGCTTCTCGCTGTAGCCAACTATGAACGGCGTAGCCAGAATTCATCGGATCACAGCCTGTTGTGCGTGTCATGGCGCAGCAGGCCTCTGCAAATCGGGTTAATGGTTTTGAGAAAGCCCATCCCGGGCCAGAACCCCAGATGGAGGAGGCATCTCTAACTAAAATTTAACATTGAAAAATACATATCATGCAGGCAACTATCCCTAATGATGTCAGTGGCATCTGTGATTTTGCCACAGAGACCTTCACCACTTCAAAGTTGGTGTTAGACCATGTGTCAGATCCTAATAAATGTGTTAATAAGCACATATAAATTTGTTTTGTAATGTGATAACTCTCTCAATTATCATCCACTTCTTTTGTGAACTTTTAGATATTATTTTACACATTTAAAGATACTATTCTTGGGGCACCTGGCTGGCTCGGTCAGTGGAGCGTGCGACTCTTGATCTCGGGGTTGTGAGTTCATGCCCCACGTTGGCTATAGAGATGACTTAAAATCTTTAGGAAAAATATTATTCTTCATGAAAAACAAGGAAAGACCTGAGAAACTATCACAGAACCAAGGAGACGAGGGAGACATGACAACTCAATTGACAGATAGACCCTGAATTGGATCTTTGAGCAGAAAGAAGACAACACTGGGACCACTGGAGAAACCCAAGTGCAAGTCTGAAATTGAGTTAATGATGGCTTCTTGGTCTTGACAAGTGGACCATGGAAATGTAAAGTGTTAACAGTGGGAACACCAGATGTGTGTCATTCGAGAACACTCTGTATGATCTTTGCAACTTTTCTGTACATCTGACTGGACGGCGAGAAGCCCAGTGTTGGGTCTGCTTCCCACTCCCAGAGATGTGTGGGGTGGGAGTTTTGTGTCCTCTCAAGACCCTCACTGCTACAACTCTGAGGAAATGGGAGAGACCAATCCAAAGACGGGGAGAAGTTTTCCAGAGAAGTAAGAATAATTTATGGGGTATTGTGGTGGAAAAGGCATGGCTCTGGGTTCAGAGAGGGCAGGCTTCATACTGTCCCCCGCTCCAGCTTTGTGCTCTGTGGCCAGAGGACGCTCTGGGCATCCTCTTCCCCTTTGTGAAGGGAAGCCATCAATAAAGGCCTTCGCAGGGTCACTGTGAGGACTAGAGGTAGGATGTGTCCCTGAGGCAGCCCTTCCGTTGGTTGTAGCCTGGTGCTGTAGTGCCTTTTACACGCCAGGCCCCACGCTAAACAGTTTGCACACATTATCCCACTGAATCTGCATGATAGCTCTATTACACGACCATTTCGTAGATCGGGAACTTGAGAGTCAGAGGCTCAGTGACGTTGGCACCCAAGGACACGAAGCTGAACTTAAATTCAGATCCATGCTAACTGTAGCTCATGGTCTTCCTCTGCCTTCTCTTAAGGTTTAGCCTTTCCCGATGGCCCGGCGGCCCTGGTTACTGGGCACTCTTTGCTTTCCCTGACTGCGGAATCCCCTCGGGTTTATTTTGCACGTACATCCACATCCAGATGCTCTCCGCGGGGCTGTGGCCCATGGCAGTTGGCTTGTCTGGGCCTGAGGTCGCTCAGCTGTACAGTGAGGGTGTCGGGCAGTCCTCCGGTCTGTCCCGGCGTGGATGGTCCATTCTGCATTCTGTGAAGTTTAACTGCTTAGGCCAGCTGTTTGATGGTGTGATTACTGGATCACTGAAGCCACAATTTTTCTCATTTGTTTTGGGCGAGGTTGGCATTTCTGTGTCATTTTCCCCAGATTGTAGCGAGAAGGGTAAGAAAAGAGCTCTAACATTAGTGACCTCCTAAAACCACAGCAGTGAAAACTAACCCCCAAACCAGAGAGACCACTGTGACATTTACCTGTTCCTTAATTGGGATTTTATTAAGGGATTACACTAAAGGACATGGAAGTCATTTTATTTTTTTGTTTCCTTCTGTGATTAGGTAGGAGATGCCGTGTGTCAGTCCCCACGTAGTTGCCAGCTATTTCAAATTAAGGAGGATTAAAAAAAAAAAGATAGTGATGGTTACGTACCTGGGCAGGTGAGTTTAGCCTTAAGTAGTTATGAGGTAATGAGCCCGATTTCCGTCCTTGACGTGGGCATGCACATTGGTCTCAAAACGAGAAAACGGAGAGCAGCACTTGGACCCTTAGGGTCCTGAGGTGAGGGGTCTGTGGATCCCCTGATTGGCTGTCTTGTTTTTCAGTTTTTCCCCTACATCCTGCTGCTGGTGGCCATCCTCCTGTACCTGCCGTCCCTCTTCTGGCGTTTTGCAGCTACTCCTCATCTTTGCTCAGATTTGAAGTTTATCATGGAAGAACTTGACAAGGTTTACAACCGCTCAATTCAAGCTGCAAAGAGCATGTATGATGATCAGGACATGAGAGATGGTGCCGGCCCTGTTTCGGGGCTTCCTGAGAACATGGGGCAAAGGTAACTCAGCCCCCGGCAGGTATCTTGGCAGGCTTTGGGGTATGAGGTCTCAGCCCTCCTCCTGCCCATCTGGGCCTGGGTTCCCACTATAGTAGGTGGTGGGGGGGCTGTCATGCACCTGCAGACATGTGTGGGAGCCAGGAAGGCCTGCTCTCCCCCAGTCTCATCCCACCTGCCTGCCCCAGCACCTGTCCTCACATCCAGACGCTTTGCCTTGTTGAGGGGAGTGCCACTGTCTCGTGTTCTGAAGGGCAGGTAGGTGTAGCTGGGGTGACAGGTGACAGCACCAGCTACTCGCTGGCTGGGACCTACTGCGTAACGGAGAAGCGCAGAGGGTTATGGGGCTGCTAGGCTTGGAGAACTGGCGAGAGAGAAGTGGGGAATGAGTAGGCAGCACCTTGTCTTTTTCACATTCTTCCTCTGGTTCCTGTTCTCAACAAGGGTAATCCTATTAATAGCTCTGATTTTTAAAATAACCTATCCCAGAGACTGTGTTTTCTCTGGGTACCTTATCTCAGCCCTCACCACGTCATTACAACTAACTGCCTTGATTTCCTGCCTCCCTCTTCCCCCCATAAAAACACTGTCCTCCAGCTTTCAGAGGGAGGGCTGGGACCCCAGCCAGGCCCGTGTGCCCTAAGTCTGAGCCTCGAACCCACGGAGCCGTCTGCCTCCCGTGCCTCGCCTGGAGGAGGCACACGCGTTCAAGTTGGGCCAGAAAGTCTTCTTTATTCTGCATAGCTGAGAAAACTGCAGATTTAAAAACAGTAGA
The DNA here is from genome assembly GCF_054177405.1 of Leptonychotes weddellii. NCBI lineage: Eukaryota > Metazoa > Chordata > Mammalia > Carnivora > Phocidae > Leptonychotes > Leptonychotes weddellii. Next base: position 63,304,479 of record NC_138379.1, read on the forward strand.
ATAAGAACGGTCCACGTGTAGCATTTACTAGGTGCCAGGCATTCTAAGAATTTACAAATATAACTCATTTAACCAACCAGACCTTCCTTAAAATACTAAGAGGGTGAGTGTTCTGTTGTAGTTTTTCTTCTTCTTTTTTTAAACCCGATTTTATTCCCTGATACGCCAGTGAAGTTAGAGGTAAAGTAGGGAGGGAGGGAGGGTGTTTGAGATTTTTAGCATGATACTATTCTGCGCGTTTACATCTTTGATATTTGATCTTCGTAAGGGTTTAAATTTTTTTTTATTCCCTTGTTGTTGTTGTTGTTTGTAGTTTGTGGGAGATCTCTGAAAGCCACTTCAAGTACCCGATTGTGGAGCAGTACTTGAAGACGAAGAAGAACTGTAAGAACTTAATCATCAAGTACATCAGCTGCCGGTTGCTGACGCTCAGCATCATACTGTCCGCGTGCGCCTACCTGGGCTATTACTTCAGCCTCTCGTCACTGTCTGACGAGTTTGTCTGCAACATCAAGTCCGGGATCCTGAGAAATGACAGCAGCATCCCCGATCGCTTTCAGTGCAAGCTCATTGCTGTCGGCATCTTCCAGTTGCTCAGCCTCATCAACCTCGTGGTTTATGTGCTGCTGGCCCCCGTGGTCATCTACACGCTCTTCGTTCCCCACCGACAGAAGACAGATGTTCTCAGGGTGTATGAGATCCTGCCCACTTTCGATGTCCTGCATTTCAAGTCAGAGGGGTACAACGACCTGAGTCTTTACAACCTCTTCTTGGAGGAGAATGTAAGTGAGCTCAAGTCTTACAGGTGTCTGAAGGTACTGGAGAATATTAAAAGCAGCGGCCAGGGCATCAACCCAATGCTCCTCCTGACTCACCTTGGCACGATCAAGATGGATGTCATGGATGGCAAGAGACCGGAGCCTGTGGAAATGACGACAGAGGAGCCGGGGGACCCGATGACGGAGCTCAAAGGTAGGGTGAACTCTCGGGGCAGAGGCTGAGGAGGCTCACGGAGCACCTTTGTGGCCGTCCTTCACCAGTGAGCGACAGTCTTGCCCCCACCCCTCATCAGGAAACCATTTTCCTGTGCGGCCTTAGGTGAAACCCCTCAGTACTGGGAGACCGAGGGGGAAGAATGGGTGCTGCCCCTGATCTCCAGAGGAAAGTGTGCTTTCTCCCGACTCTCCTCTCTTCCTGGTCATTCTCTCGAGGTCTCTACCCCAAGCATCCCTCCTTGCTGTCATTCTTGCATATGCTTGTCCATTCTGCGGGCTTTGTCCCCATACCTCTGGGCCTCTTGCCCGTTGCTCTCCATCTCTTTCAAAAGAGACAAATTCGTTGATTTAACCATAGCCCTGACCTAACTTCACTGTGCCCTGAAATGTGGCTAAGAAGCAAACCCTGGTAAGGCAAAGAACACAAGATTGATAGAAGAGTAGGTAGTTCATGCTGTCGGTTCCTGCTCTGTGACTTTTGTCATAAATACTTGTTTTCTGTTTTGACAGATTCAAATGAACCCAGTGAAATTAAAGTAAATAACGGAGAGACGAATGCTCGACAGAGACTTCTGGATTCTTCCTGCTGATGACTTTTTTTCCCCTTGAACATGAGATCCGTGACTTCTGTGACATGGGATTGGTATCGGCTGTCAGGTTCCCAGCCGGTCCGCAGCAGATGGTTCTCAGTAGAGCTACTGAGCATGCCTTATTGAGTCCCCAGTGGAAATGACGGTCCACAGAATGTTCTAGGAGAATGGTTCATGAACTCCTGATGAGTAGCACCATGGAGATGAGTCAACCCCAGCAACTGTACATGTGTGAGTCCTCATCACATGGAGATGGGAAGGCTCATCAAAGCAAGAGTCTTAGCCCTGTTTGCCTCAGAGAAGCACCTTTCTGGAGAGGTGCTGCAGTGAGACTCGGAGCTACCAGCAAGGACTTTGGTAGGCTTTTTGTATTTGTTGTGTGAAATAATAATAAACCTGTCAGGATACAATTGTAACATGAATCTCCTATGTGCCCTTAATGACTGTTGCATGAGAAAACCATTCACTGACCAGCGGGGTACCTGCTGTTGGCCGTGTCCTCCACTGGGGACAGTGAGGCTCCTGTCCCCACAGGCTCTGCACACCCTGCTGCTCGTCACTGAAATTGCGGCGCTGGCTCTGCTCTGGAGGGCTGCGGGCCCCCGCACTGCTCCGCCTGGAATCATGGTGAGCAAGGCAGGGTCCCGGGGACATTTACTTGCGACTTCTGTACAGGAAACAGTGCTTCTCACAGAGCCCAGTGGGGAAATCTGGACATACAGAACAGGCTATTTCAGTCCGTTTTCCAAGGGGTTCTCTGCAGGTCCTTCCTCTGTGATCAAAAGACTCGAAACAGGATGTTAAACAAATGAACAGAACACAGAATGCTTTAAAAAAAAAAAGGGGGGGGGGACATTTTGCTTCTTATGATCAGAATGTGTAAATGACATCTGCCATATGGTGTGCTTGGAACCAGACCAGCTTAGCGGTTTATTTAGTTTATATTTAAGCACATCTTTTAAAAATTTATTTTAATTTAGAATCCTGTGATGTCAGAACTGAGGCCATTTGGGAAGGATGGTCTAGCGTTGATGGAGAATTACAGGATAAACGTTACAGATGGATATATAACACTCAAGCATTTAAGGCCAGTTCAGAGTATATAAAAACCTTTCCCAGTTCTAACCATGGAAATAGGTCCAAACTATGTTTACATTTTATACAAAACCCTTTAAAATTCTGTCCGTGGATCTCCCTGTTTTTATTCTTAGGAAGTTAACACATTACTAAAGTGAGTAATCCTCAGGAACCTCGAAGTTTACATTTGGCTCCTAGGGAGAGTTGTTTACCTAACCTAATTACTGTTTGAAAAACAAAATTTATATAAGCTGCTCAGAATATTCTGAGAATATTCTACTCTCTTTTCAGAATATTCACAGAAGCGGATTTTAGTTGTGCTTCTGTGATGGTGTCTGAGATGGAAAGCTAATGATAAGTCTTAAGAATGCAATCAGTGTTTTAAATTATTCTTATTACATGATATTTATTACCGTTGAATTAGTGTGACTTAGAAATGGTAGGAACCTAAATACTCCATTTTCCTTCATTTTTATATCGCCATATCCAAGGGTTCCACACTGGTTTCTTTTTATAATTTGAAAAGATTTCCGAGAGCTTTTTCTGTGATACACTTTTTTTCCCCAAAAAGCTTCATCTTCTTTATAGGCGGCCCCTAATTTGTACTTTGAAGTGGTAAAATAGATCCATTACTTTAGGAAACCAGCAACTCCCTCAGCCCTGTTACATGTAATCCTTTTATCAGAGTTGGTATAGTTGGAGTCCTTGACCCTTCTTCTTCTTCCCTGTTGCTACACACTGAGCTCCAGTAGGTTCTGGGATGTCCCGGGCCCATCATGCTCATCATGCTCGTCACTGACTGTTGGATATGACGAATAAGGCCGGTCCCCAACTTTGAGGAGTTTAGAACCTAGTCACAGGCAGCAAAGGCAGAGGCAGGTACAAAGAAGAGTAGCCACAATAAAGGCCCTTCCAGAAACTCCCAGCAGCTGCTCTGTGTTCTTGGGAGACACCATATTGTTTTCCTCTCTCCAGAACTTCTGTAGCTGGTGGTCTTGAGAGTCTAGTTGTAGTTTTTCCCTGAGGCTCTTTAGCCACCAGTCCAGTGTGAAGCTGGGACAAAACAATAGCAGAGTGGTTTTGCCCAGGAAGGGCTCCGCGGCCTTCTGCACCTTCCCTGGCAGGCAGCAGAGGGGCAAGCCTGCGGCGGACGTGGAGCTGCCCGTGGGGTTGGCCGTGAATGACCATCGTGGAGCTAAGAGGCTGAGGCGGATGCCTGGCCCTACATTCCGGCGTGGGGAGAAAGTGTTACCAGGAAAGCGAACTCCTCCATCCCCTGAGAGTTGCTGGCTTGCGGGACGACTTTCAAGGCTTCCATTTCCTGAGGGTAAAGAGTCATCCAGTGCTTTCTACAAAGGGACAGACAAATCCTGACTGAGGACCCCAGGGCTACTGACTTTGTTTCCGGCTAGAGTCTTCCTAGAAAACCACCGGCTGGGACTGGACCCGATTATCCTGAAAGCAGCGTCCGGCCACCTGTTCGCTTTTACCACAGGACAGGCAGAGACGTCCAGTGTGGACCTTCTTCAGACTTCTGGGAAGTTACAAACCCTCCCCTGCGATGCACACACAGCATGAAATGCACCATCAGGGCCCGTCCTGGTGCGCGCTCCCGGGGCCGGAGTCCAGGCCGCCCGGCCCACGGCGGAGGCCCCTCGGCCCTCGCAGGGAGCGGCCGCTTTCGGCAGTGTCTCCGCGCTGTGTTCACGTAGTGAGATCGTGTTTGCACGCTTTCGAATGTGCTGTACCTTCTGAGGAGTGGAGCTCGTTGTCCAGAGTCGGGCTGAACAAGCCAGTTACGAGAGTGGGTAGGTGGCAGCATCCTGGAGCGACCCTGCCGCCGCCACTGACCCCGTTCAGCCTCTCCGAACACCTGCGCAATGCTTTGTCCTACTTGGTGGTTGTGCTGTGAAAACGCTAGCAGCTTCCGGCTGTGTGGCAGGTCTTGTTGCATGTTCGTGTTCCGTCTGTGGAAGCCGAGCGTCTGTCCTATCCGAGAATGAGCCAAGGTGGGGCGGCAGGGCAGACGCTTTTTCAGATGTGTTCGTGTTGGTGCCTTGTGCTTATTGTCCGTCCTGGGTCAATAGACTGGGTACGAGGACGGGAGTTTTTAACCTGCTGTACTGTAAGCTAGCCCAGCGGCTGGCGGGTAGTAGGCATTCTGTAAATACTTGCTGAGCACGAACACGCTGTTAGGAGAAGTCTAGTTTGTTGGCAGCTGTGATCGGATTTGAAAAGGCACATGGTCCTGTGCAGGAAAGGAGAGGGCGGACTCCCTCGGCCCCCTGGTGGAGAGAGGAAGATTTGTGTCAATGACGAGGTCTCTACGGAAAAGTAATGGCAGTTCTTAGCTGCTGCTTGTGGCCCCTCTCCAAGTTCAGTACAAGTTCGGTGTTGCCCTGCAGTGATGAGCGAAATTGAAGTTTTGAAGCTCCTGATCTCAGTCACTTCCCAGAACAACCTCTTGAAAAGGAACATTGATTGAAATGTGCAATTAGCGCTAATTGGGGTTTCATATGAGGGCATGGACATGAAATGGCCCTTCTGGGCAGTTGTTGGCGGGGGCCCTGTTTTTCACAAGTACTGTGAAACCTTGAAAAAGGGCTGGCGAAAATGATAGTGTGTCACTGTGGAACGTAGTAGATGTTAATTCACCGTTGGTTTGTTCGGCCTGCTTGAAATGTATTGTTTTGGGGGGGTTTTCTTCTTAGCTGTAAAAATACTCTGTCACTTAAAGCATGCAGTTTGATCAGTGATTGTTCTTCGAGTTCTTGAAAGTTGTTAGAGTTTCTCATGCCGTGTGTGCTTTCCCCTGCCCCCAGAAGAGGAAAATCCTTGTAGAATTCGACAATGTCACAAATGTTCCCTACAAAAGCAGACGCCATCTGTTCCTCTCTAACAAGTTGGCTTTTTAAAAGCACTGTCTCACGGAGTTCTGTAGAGTGGTGCTCTAGGCATACTTTAAGTTCTTTTTAATGACTAAACATCTTAAAAACTTTTAAAGAAAAATACACGTATTCTTTTCTGCTGTGTCATTCGCTAAGAATGATCGATTTCTGTTCCACACAGATCAAAGGATGACAGCGTATCGGTGTTAGAAAATGATCCTTAAAAAAAGCACAAGAATCTTGAAAGCTCTGCGGTTTGGTGGTCCTCGCTAGGACATTTTAGATTCCCATGTAAGTCACTGTCCAAGTTCTGCACTCTGATCAAGCTGCCTTCCCCTTAAGGAGGGATCCAAGGCTGCCCATGTCTGTGGCAAAGGCGGAAACGATGTTTTCGTTCTGCAGTGTTGCACCCACCTCAATAAAACTTCTCTCAGTAACCAAAAATGTGTCTTGTGATATTTCTTGCCTTCTCTTCAGGGAGGGTGTCACGGGAGATGAGTCCTGAAATGTCATGAGACTCAGGGCTCCTTCCTCTCTGCTGGATACATCAAATTCAGTAGGCGTCGTGGTACTTAACATCCACTTGGCAGGAACCAAAGGAAGAAAGTCCTTGATGAAGGGCCCACAGCTTCTGTAATTTTCAAAGCTGAGATCGCATGCTTTCTGATTGGGGATTTAACACAATTTGCTGCTGCAGGGATAAATCCGGGCCCTCCAGAGCGGTAGTACCGTGCCTGGCTTAAAGTGAGCCGCCAGCTCCAGCGGCAGCCTTCCTCACCTCCTCGTGCTCCCCAGCCGTCCCCCAGGGTGGCACCGCGGGGAACCTTGGAAGCTGCACTTGGTTCCCATGGTTCCAGAACAAGTCTCCACAACCTTAACACCTTAAAGCAACACACCTTATCATCTCACGGTTTTCGGGGTCAGGGGTCTGCACGCGGCTGAGCGGGGTCCTCTGCACAGGGTCTGACAAGGCTGCAGCCAAGGTGTGGACAGGCTGCGTCCTCCTCCGGAGGCTCAGCTGGGGAAGGGGCCGCTTCCGAGCCCTCTCGGGTTGCCGGCAGGACTGACTTCCTTCTGTTCTGACCGCCTGACTGCTTCTCACCGACTGTTGGCTGGAGGCCACCCGTCCCTGCCATGTGGGTTCTTCCAGTGTGACTGCTCTTGTCATCAAGCCCATAAGGGTTGTCTCTCACCTGGGGAGGGCCCAGCCCTTCTTGGAAGGGTTTATACCTGCTTACATCATGCCACTCAGGATACTCCCCCTTCGGATAGACTCAAAATCAGCTGCTTTGGGAGCTTAATTACATCTGTGGAGTCGCTTCAGCTTCTCCATATTCTGTCACCCAGAGGCAAGTCACAGGTCCCACCCACACTCAGGGGGAGATGCTGCAGGGCATGAACATCAGGGGAATCGTGGGGCCATCTAAGGAAGTTACCCTAAACCACAGCCTCTTTTCTGAGCTCATAGTATAACCTCCTCAACGTCCTTCTGAGGCCTCGTTCCACTCCTAATCCTATCTTACAGGCTCTGGTCACTTTTTTCCTGAATTCCTCTTACAGTGTTACTGTATTTCACCATCTTCTACATTTCCGTCAGGACTTTTGAGAATACAGATGTGATCCTGCCAACCCTCCCTACCTTACCCCCACCATTTTAAAGCCCTCAGGACTCTTCATGGATTTGGGCCTAAAGAACAGACTTGTGGTTTCTGCTACCAAAGGTCCCACCCCCTGCCCACTTCTTCAGGCTCGTCCTGTACCCCTGTGCCGCCCGTTTCAGATGCAGCCCCATGCACTGCTCCTTAACCGCCCCTCCCCTCTCTCAGGCTCTCTTCCCTTCTATTCAAAAGTCAACTCTGTTGGTGAGGATGTAAAATCGTGCATCCACTGTGGAAAACAGTATGTCAGGGCCTCAAAAAGTTAAGCATAGGATTACCACCTGACCAGCAATTCCACTCCAGGGTACATATTTGTCAACTTAGGCTGCCATAATGAAATACCAGAGGCTGGTGGCTTACACAACAGAATTGTTTTCTTATGAGAAGGAGACTCTTTCTAGAGGCTAGAAGTCCAAGGTAGAGGTTCCAGCCAATTCAGTGTCTAGTGAGAACTCTCCTCCTGGCTTGCAGACAGCTGCCTTCTTATTCTGTCCACACACGCCTTTCCTTGGTGCATGTGGTGGTTGGGGGTAAGGGTGGGGGTTTCTCTCCTCCTTTTTTTTTTTTTTTTTAAGATTTTGTTTATTTTAGAGAGAGAGATAAAGAGTGGGGGGAGAAGCAGAGGGAGAGAGATCCTAAGCAGATTCCATGCTGAGCACAGAGCCTGATGTGGGGCTCGATCCCAGGACCCTGAGATCATGACCTGAGCTGAAATCAAGAGCTGGACACTCAACTGACTGCGCCACGCAGGTGCCCTCACTTCCTCTCCTTATAAAGCTTCTGGTCCTATGCTGATAGGACCCCACCCTTATGACCTCATTTAATTATCTCCTCAAGACCTCATCTCCAAATACCATCACCTTGGGGGTTAGGGCTTCAACCTATGAATGGGTGTGGGGGGGGGGGCAGGCAGAGGAGAACTATTCAGTCCGTGCATTAAAAGCGCAGCACATTAAGACAGACAACTGATGTCAGCCTTCTGTGACCATCTCAAGGGACCTCAAGGAGAAACCAAGAAGAACCAGAAAACCACTTAAGCAGAGGCAGGTAGGCAAATTTCTGAAAACTCAGATATGATAGAAACAATGTTTTAAGACAACCAAAGGGTCTCTCACATGTCTATGTAGAAATCAGTAAACCTTAATTTTTATAACCAAATTATACCTTGTGACGTGCAATTATACCTTGAGAGAACTGTTTACAAGTACGTGTATCCCTTTCCTCCTCTTTGCATATGATCCCCCGTTTGCTAACAAGCTTCAGAGCAGTCCTTCAGAACAGTCTGGAGTACTGTCTCTCGGGCTATTATCCTTAGAAGACAAGCTGACTTTTTTTTTTTTTTTTGTAGTCAACAAGTCCAAAACAGGGCATGTACCTCAGAGAACTGAAAGTAGGGTCTTCAAGAGGTATTTGTACACCCATGTTTATAGCATCATTATTCACAATAGCCAAAAGGTGGAAGCAACCAAAATGTCCGTCAGCGGATGAACAGATAGAGGAAATGTACATACACCCTCCTGACAAAAGGAAGAAAGTTCTGACACAAGCTGCAACATGGATGAACCTTGAGGATGTCATGCTCAGTGAGATAAGTCAATCACAAAAACTACCTATGATTCCATTTATGTGAGGTCCCTGGAGCAGGGCCATTCACCGAAATAAAGTAGAATGGGGCTTGCCAGGGGCTGGAGAGAGGGGAGAATAGAGTGTTGTTGTTGAAAGGGTACAGAGTTCAGTTTTGCAAAATGAAAAGAGTTCTGGAGATTGGTCACCCAGCAGCGTGAACGTCCTTATCACTACGGAACTGTACACTTAAGCCTGGTTAAGGTGGTGAGTGTTAGGTTGCATGCACTTTACCACAATAAGGAAATGCTCGAGATCGGCTGCAGGCAGCTCTCCGCAACCTCCCCTCCCCTTCCCCGGGCTCAGATGACCACCCCCGCCCCCCCACCGCAAGGGCACCTTCCTGTCCCTGACTCCGGCACTTGGCCCACAGCCTAGTGCTTCTTTCTACCCTCGTAGTCCCGTGATGTTTTCTGAGAATGCCTGGTGTGGACGGGAGCATCTGGTGAGAAGGAACGCTCCCCCACCCCATCATCCTCCTCCTCGGGCTCCACCCCCCTCCTTCCAGTTTGCCCGCTTCTCCCACTCCAGTGACTGAGAGCTTAACTGGGGCCTTTCTGAAACTCTTCTAAGGAGTTTGCTGGTGGGCGGTTTCTCCATCTGTGCCCATATGCCAATGTACATCCGAGAAGCCTCGGTTCATCTCCAGCAGCTCTGGCAGACACCACCTTCTGGGACTCCTCAGCATTCTGTTGACTGGCAACGCTGATAGCATTGTAGTTAAGAGGAGAACCATGACACCTTTTCTAGTCACAGTTTGGAAGAGGCTTGGTCTGTGATGCTTCCACTCCCCCCACCACACTGCCAACCCGGACCCCCCCACCCCCCCCCACCATCCCCCACCACCCCCATCACCACCCAGGGGTGAGGACAGGGGGAGGCGGGAGAGGCTGGGCTGGAGCCTGCTGGCTTGGGCCGGCAGCTCTGTGCCCTTTCTGACAAAACTGAATTACAGTGACTGAATAGCAGAATGGAGAATTTGATTCAAATCCTACCTCTTCTTCCCCCTTCAAATAACATCAGTGTTCTGAGTTCCCCTACTTGAAAGTGAGATGAAAAAAGAGAAGGAGCAGGTACATGGTCCTTTGTGGTACACTAGAGACTGCAGACCCCTTGGGAAAAGGAGAAGCAAGTCAAATCCAGTGAATGAACGAAAATCAAAATACATTTTCCAAGAGCCCCGTTTGATTGTTTCAGTTTGGCTTTTCAGACGCAAGGAAAAGAAAAAACAGAGAAACTAAAACGCTATCAAAAATCACTTCCACAACCCAGAACTGTGATTCCCAGGACCCTCAGGAAGCAGAATCCGAGCTTCCACGGAAACTTCAGGAATGTAAAAGGGAAAGTTCTGATGGTAATTTCAGAGCTAAAGATTTTAACATTCATCTCTTTTGCTCATTTTGAGTATAAAAACTGCTTCAAAGGAACCATTATTGAGCACAGAGGCCTTTGAGGCTCTTTACCATCTCTTAAAGTACTTGATAAGTAATATCACCCTTGAGGTAGGGAAGCTCATTTAAGAAAAAAGAAATTACCCCAAACTACGGCGGCTGCAAAAGGGAGCAGAAAAAAGAGTAAGTATTATAATAAGCATGGCCTGGACAGGCTGTCCAATAGAATAAGATGAGAGCTGATGAGGAGAACAAAGGCAAGAGAAATGTAGATAAAATTAAATTTCCTTACAACTCGCAGCCCATTGAAAACACTTGAGGCAGGCAGAATATGACGTTCCTCCAGGAACTCACAACTGCCTTAATGTGAATGCTTTGCCAGAGGCAAAAGGCAACTTAGCTTGACATTAGCCTGACCTCCAGGATCCTGTAAGTCTTCTTTAACATGTGAAAACCCCTTTAGAAACTTCCTTTATCTCTACCCCCCAAGATATATGTTAGCAATCATCCTTCAAACATAAGGCCCACTGATAGACATTGGAAGGGTCTCACAACTAACGGGTTGCTAGCCAGTAGTAAATAACCTTATTCTAACAACAGCTAGCCCCCCAAGGTCCTAGAAGCCTTGCTTCCAAATTTCTTAGACCCTTACACTATCCCTAACCCCAGCAAACTAAAAAGTGAGAATCAGTCAGTCCTCACAGTCCCAGCGCCAGCTCTTTCTGCCCACAGGTCCTGTCCCCAGGCTAGAATAAAACCCTTTTTGTGCAGAAAACTTTGACCATTTGCTCCCTATATCACATCAAGAGCCACATAAGTAATTTAGAATTTTCTAGTAGCCACATAAAAAAGTAAAAGGAGACACATGAAATTAATGTTCATAATTATTTTAACCCAATATATCAAAAATATAATTTCAATATAGCATATAAAAAATATTGAGAAGTACATTTTTTTGTACTAACTCTGAAATACCAGCATGTATTTTACACTTATAGCACATCTCAGGTCAGACTAGCCTCATTTAAAGTGCTCCAGTGATCACGTGTGGCCAGTGGCTACCATATTGGATGGGGTAGGTCACAACAGAATGCTTTGCCCATGTCTGCTCCCACCTAAAGGCATGTACTTTAATGTGCTTGTGTCTTTGCTGGGGTTCTCTTGAAGCCTAGCTCCTTTCTGAAAGAATATGCGTCCCTCTCATCAGAAGGGTGGGATGTTTCACCCTTCTGCTACCTTGAAACTCAACAAGTCTGTGAGTACCTACCACCTGCCCACAAAGAGACGTACATTAAATACCTCCCTTTGAAGCAGTTTTAATCTGGAGTAAGAGTTTGTGGCTGCTTCCCCAACCACATGCTCTCTTGCCTTCACTGTTGTTTTGTTTGTTAGTACTTGTCCTTGTTCTCCTCCTTGTTTAATTCAGGCGTCTTATCTTAGGGCCTTCACAGTAGACCTTCCCACCCCAACCTCTGTCCAGCAAGTGCCAAGCACAGCAAGATGAAGTGAGATGGAATTTTCTGGGAGAAAGTTTAAGTGTGTGGATGAAGTGTTTTCTTCCTCTGAGAACAATCAAACTGCAGGTGCTCAGGGTCATTCTTTCTCCTCCAACCAAAGCCTTGGTGAAGGTGGGCAAAGAAGTGTAATAAGAGCTCATGGTAGATGCCCTCCAAAAAGGCTTGCTCACCAGTGAGCTGGCTAAGTCTTAGACTCTCACCACCCAGGTGGAAAAACATGAATACTTCACATGTTCCCCTCACAGGATGAGGTACTGAAACTCTAAAGAGAGACCTTTGAAGCTAGGAGTGGAGGATGGCATGCGCTGGCTTCTGGCAGCTCCCTTTCCACACCCAAGTCCCTGTGGTAGAGAGAGAAGCTCACAGCTCTGGGGTCAGAGTGTTGTTGAAAACTGACCTCCGTGCTTCAGAGCCAAAATATAACTCAAAGAGAGAATTTGGAATAAAGAAGAATAGCTTTATTGCTTTGCCAGGCAAAGGAGGCTGCAGCAGGCTAAGGCCTTCAAAACTGCAACTCTGCCCTGAGGAAGGAGCTGGGAGATTTTTATAGGGAAATACAGGATCTAGTTGTCTTCAACGGGAACTGTGTACCTCCTGTCAGCCTCTTTTGTCACAATTTCCAAGTGGGACCAGATCCCTGAAACAAAAGGCTAAGAAGGGAGGAGGGGAGGTTTAGGGAAGAGAGGAAAAGGTTACTTAGTATAAAACCGAGCTTTGCTAAAGCATTAGTGCAGCCATTTTGATTTTTGTTCAACTTTATACTTTTAAGCAGTTTCAAGAGGAGAAGTAAATCAAATTCTTATTTCCTGCCTAGTGCTGTATGACCTCCATGAAACTCAGATCTCTCATCTGTAGAATAGGATTATAATATAGGCTGGATCATGAGTAGAGGATTCGAGACATCATCAAAACCATAAAGTGAAACAATATTAGAATAATTGGAGTCCCAGAGGAAGAGGAAAGGGGGGGGAGGGGCAGAAGGTTTATTTGAACAAATTATAGCTGAGAACTTCCCTAATCTGGGGAAGGAAACAGGTATTCAAGTCCAGGAGGCACAAAGAACCCACCTCAAAATCAATAAAAATAGGTCAACACCCTGACATATAATAGCGAAGTTTGCAAATTTCAGAGATAAAGAGAAAATCCTGAAAGCAGCTGGGGACAAGAGGTCCTTAACCTATAATGGTAGAAACATAAGGCTGGCAGCAGACCTGCCCAAAGATAGATGGCAGGCCAGAAAGGACTGGCATGATATATTCAAGGTGTTAATGAGAAAAATACTCAGCCAAGAATACTTTATCCAACAAGGCTGTTATACAGAATAGGAGGAAAAATAAAGAGCTTCTAGGACAAACAGAAACTAAAAGAATTTGTGATCAATAAACCAGCCCTGCAAGAAGTATTGAAGGGGATCCTTTAAGCGAAGAGAGAACCCAAAAGTAACAAAGACCAGAAGGGAACAGAGACAATACACAGAAACAGTAATTTCACAGGTAATACAATGGCACTAAATTCATATCTTTCAACAGTTACTCTGAATGTAAATGGGCTAAATGCTCCAATCAAAAGACACAGAATACCAGATTGGATAAAAAAAATAAGACCTGGGCGCCTGGGTGGCTCAGTCGTTAAGCATTTGCCTTTGGCTCAGGTCATGATCCCATGGTCCTGGGATCGAGCCCCTCATCTGGCTCCCTGCTTGGTGGGAAGTCTGCTTCTCCCTCTCCCACTCCCCCTGCTTGTGTTCCCTCTCTTGCTGTATCTCTCTCTGTCAAATAAATAAATAAAATCTTTAAAAAAAAAAAAAAAGACTCATCAATATGCTATCTACAAGAGACTCATTTTAGACCCAAAGACACTTCCAGATTGAAAGTGAGGGGGTGGAGACAATTTACCATGCTAATGGACATCAAAAGAAAGCTGGGTAGCAATCCTTATATCAGACAAATTAGATTTTAAACCAAAGACTGTAATAAGAGATGAGGAAGGACATTATATCATAATTAAAGGGCCTATCCAACAAGAAGTTCTAACAGTTATAAATATTTATGCACCTAACTTGGGAGCAGCCAATTATATGAACCAATTTATAACAAAATTAAAGAAACACATTGAAAATAATACAATAATAGTAGGGGACTTTAACACTCCACTCACAGCAATGGATAGTTCATCTAAACAGAAGATCAACAAAGAAACAAGAGCTTTGAATGACACACTGAACCAGATGGACCTCAGAGATATATTCAGAGCATTCCATCCTAAAGCTACAGAATACACATTCTTCTTGAGTGCACATGGAACATTCTCCAGAATACACCACATATTGGGTCATAAATCAGATCTCAACTGGTAGCAAAAGATCGGGATTTTCCCCTGGATATTCTCAGACCACAATCCTTTAAAACTTGAACTCAATCACAAGAGAAAATTTGGAAGGAACACAAATAAGTGGAGGTTAAAGAGCATCCTACTAAAGAATGAATAGGTCAACTGGGAAATTAAAGAAGAATTTTAAAAATTCATAGAAGCAAATGAAAATGAAAACAGTTCAGAACCTCTGTGATGCAGCAAAGGCAGTCCTAAGAGGGAAATATATAGCAATACAAACCTTTCTCAAGAAACAAGAAAAGTCTCAAATACACAACATAACCTTACACCTAAAGGAGCTGGAGAAAGAACAGCAAATAAAGCCTAAATCCAGCAGGAGAAGAGAAATAATAAAGATTAGAGCAGAAATCAATGAAATAGAAACAAAAAGAACAGTGGAACAAATAAATGAAACTAGGAGCTTGTTCTTTGAAAGAATTAATAAGATTGATTTATCAAAAAGAAAAGAGAAAGGACCCAAATAAGCAAATTCATAAATGAAAGAGGAGAGATCACAACCAACACCAAAGAAATACAAACAATTATAAGAACATATTATTAGCAACTATATGCTAACAAATTAGGCACTCTGGAATAAACAGATGCATTCCTAGAAACATATACACTACTAAAACAGGAAGAAATAGGAAACCTGAACAGACCCATAACCAACAAAGAAACTGAACCAGTAATCAAAAATCTCCTAACAAACAAGAGCCCAGGGACAGATGGCTTCCCAGGGGAATTCTACCAAACATTTAAAGAATTAATACCTATTCTTCTGAAGCTGTTTCAAAAAATAGAAATGGAAGGAAAACTTCCAAAGTCATTCTATGAGGTCAGCATTACTTTGATCTCAAAACCTGACAAAGACCCTATCAAAAAGAATTACAGACCAATATCCCTGATGAACATGGATGCAAAAATTCTCACCAAGATACTAGCCAATAGGATCCAACAGTACATTAAAAGGATTAATCACCACAACCAAGTGGCATTTACTCCTGGGCTGCAAAGGTGGTTTAACATCCACATATTAATCAATGTGATACACCACATTAATAAAAGAAAGGACAAGAACCACATGATCCTTTCAATTGATGCAGAAAAAGCATTTGACAAAATACAGCATTCTTTCTTGATTAAAACTCTTCACAGTGTAGGGATAGAGGGAACATACCTCAATATCATAAAAGTCACATACAAAAATCCCACAGCAAATATCATTCTCAACAGGGAAAAACTGAGAGCTTTTCCCTGAAGGTCAGGAATATGACAGGGATGTCCACTCTCACCACTGTTGTTCAACATAGTACTGGAAGTCCTAGCCTCAGCAATCAGATAACAAAGAGAAATAAAAGGCATCCAAATCAGCAAAGAAGAAGTCAAACTCTCATTCTTCACAGATGACATGATACTCTATGGGGAAAACCCAAAAAACTCCACCCCAAAATTGCTAGAACTCATAAAAGAAGGCAGCAAAGTGGCAGGATATAAAATCAATACACAGAAATCAGTTGCATTTCTATACACTAACAATGAGACAGAAGAAAGAGAAATTAAGGAATTGATCCCAAACCATAAGATACCTAGGAATAAACCTAACTGAAGAGGCAAAGGATCTGTACTCAGAAAACTACAGAACACTTATAAAAGAAATTGAGGAAGACACAAAGAAATGGAAAAATATTCCATGCTCATGGATTGGAAGAACAAATATTGTTAAAACATCTATGCTACCCAGAGCAATCTATACTTTCAATGCAATCCCTATCAAAATACCACCAAGATTTTTCACAGAGCTGGAACAAATAATCCTAAAATTTGTATGGAACCAGAAAAGACCCTGAATAGCCAGGGAATGTTGAAAAAGAAAACCAAAGCTGGTGGCATCACAATTCCAGACTTCAAGTCCTATTACAAAGCTGTCATCATCAAGACAGTATAGTACTGGTACAAAAACAGACACGTAGATCAATGAAACAGGATAGAGAACTCAGAAATGGATCCTCAGTTCTATGGTCAATGAATCTTCGACAAAGCAGGAAAGAATATCCAATGGAAAAAAGACAGTCTCTTCAATAAATGGTGCTGGGAAAATTGGACAGCCACAGGCAGAAGAATGAAACTGGACCATTTCCTTATACCACACACAAAAATAGACTCAAAATGGATGAAAGACCTCAATGTGAGACAAGAATCCATCAAAATCCTAGAGGAGAACACAGGCAGCAACCTCTTCGACCTCAGCCACAGCAACTTCTTGCTAGACATGTCTCCAAAGGCAAGGGAAACAAAAGTAAAAATGAACTATTGGGACTTCATCAAGATAAAATGCTTTTGCACAGCAAAGGAAACAGTCAACAAAACTAAAAGGAAACCGACAGAATGGGAAGAAATATTTGCAAATGACATATCAGATAAGGGCTGGTATCGAAGATCTATAAAGAACTTCTCAAACTCAACACTCAAAAAACAAATAGTCCAGTCAAGAAATGGGCAGAAGACATGAACAGACATTTCTCCAAAGAAGACATACAAATGGCCAACAGACACATGAAAAAAATGCTCCAGATCACTTGGCATCAGGAAAATACAAATCAAAACCACAATGAGATACCACCTCACACCAGTCAGAATGGCTAAAATTAACAAGTCAGGAAACAACAGATGTTGGCAAGAATGTGGAGAAAGGGGAGCCCTCTTACACTGTTGGTGGGAATGCAAGCTGGTGTAGCCACTCTGGAAAACAGTATGGAGGTTCCTCAGAAAGTTAAAAATAGAACTGCCCTATGACCCAGCTATTGTACTACTGGGTATTTACCCCAAAGATACAAATGGAGTGATCCTTAGGGGCACCTGCACCCCAATGTTTATAGTAGCAATGTCCACAATAGCCAAACTATGGAAAGAGCCCGGATGTCCATCAACAGATGAATGGATAAAGAAGATGTGGTATATATAATGTATATATATACATAATGTATATATATACATATAATGTATATATATACATTGTGTGTGTGTGTATATATATATATACACATATATAAAATAGAATATTACTCAGGCATCAAAAAATGAAATCTTACCATTTGCAACGATGTGGATGGAACTAGAAGGTATTATGCTAAGCAAAATAAGTCAATCAGAGAAAGCCAATTACCATATGATCTCACCCATATGTGGAATTTAAGAAACAAAACAGAGGATCATAGGGGGAGGGAGGGAAAAATAAAATAAGAAAATCAGAGAGGGAGACAAACCATGAGAGACTCTTAACTCTAGGAAACAAACTGAGGGTTGCTGGAGGGGAAGGGGGTGGGGGGATGGGGTAACTAGGTGATGGGCATTAAGGAAGGCACATGATGGAATGAGCACTGGGTATTGTATGCAACTGATGAATCACTGGGCTCTACCTCTGAAACTAATAACACCCTATATATTAATTGAATTTAAATAAAATAATTTTTTTTTTAAAAAGATACAGAACTGTTTTATAACTACAAAAGAACTCCATGCTACCCCTTTATAGTCAGGCCCCCACGTACACCTTCCCAATCCCTAGCAACCACGAATTCAGTCTCCATCTCTATAATTTTGTCTTTTCTAGAATGCTGTATAAGTAGAATCATACAGCACATCACCCTTTGAAAGGGCCTTTTTTTTTCACTCAGCAAAATGCCCTGGAGGTCCATTCAAGTTGCTGCATGTATCAATAGTTTGTTCTTTTTTACTGATGGAGAATATTCCATACAAGCTTATTTGGAGGATCCTACAGAAAAGCACAAAGGCAAGTCACGAGCACCGTGGTCAGTAAACATTAGTTTCCTGGCGAACGTTCCTGGCAGCTGATGCTGAGCTCTTGCTGAAGATGAACACCAGCCTGGGGCAGCGATTCCCACGGCCCATGAATTCACCCTCCGGCTCGGTTTGTCTTTCTGTTGAAAAGAGCCCTGTGGTCAGAGCTCATCGGGTCTACCCCTCCCTTGTAGAGTGAAGGATGGTGAGGCCCAGAGAGGGGTGGCCAAGGATAAGCCCCTAGGTCAGTACTCCCTTCCCAGGGCTCTTTCTACTGTACTGGGCCTGCTTCCAAGCCTGCCGCCTATGGCAGCTGGTTAATCCCCCGCTGGGCCGGGGGCAGTCTGTGCAGCACCGTCAGCTGGGAAATTGGGCTCCTCACCAAGCCAGTGAGTCACCCCTGAACACTGATTGAGTTGGCCCAGGGAGCCAAAGATGATGTGTTTTTCCCTAGATACAAAGCTCCAGGGAGGAGACTTCACGACTTCAAACTCAGCTCAGCTGCAAGATGAGGTTGGCATTCATTCATTCAGCAAAGGCTTTTCAACCTCCTACTGTGACCGATGGCAGATATAAAGTTGAACAAACCAGTGGGCCCTGGGCTTCATGGAGTTTCCTGGGTATGTTGGTGGCCAAAGGGCGGGGGAGGCTGAGAAGGACTAAGGCTTTGTTTCCATCCATCAGTGCGCTGCCCCTAGCCGTGTGCTCGGTCTGAGGCTCAGACTAACCAGCCTCCGAGGTCTAACGTCTGTGCTTCTGGGATCATACTGTCCCACACTAGCTCCTTAGACCCCAGACAGAAGAAGGAATTAGTATTTGTTGAGCACCTGCATGCCAGGCATTTAAAAATACACATTAGCTCACTACATCTTCACAAGCTCATGAGAATGTTCCCTTTGTTTTGGGATGAGGGACCTAATCAAGGGGTTATGGGAACGGGTGCTTCAGAAAAGCTGCCAGACTTCTGTCTGACCTCCGTATGACCCTGGTCCCTGATTCAGCTGGTCCTTGGTCTCCTCATCTATAATATCTATATCAGCATGGCGTTTTGGTGAGGATCAAAGTACATCGTCTAAATAGAGACCCTAGATGTGCCAGCACAGAGAAAACTCTTAATTCTTGTTAAAAAAAAAAAAAAAGTCTAACAGCCTTTTCTTTGTTCACAAAGTAAACCACATTTGAATACTAGAAAAGCCCAAACGCTTGGAGCAGAATGAAAGGCAGCTTAGCATCCTGGAAAAGCTCAATTTGAGCTCTGATCAGAAAATCTGGCTTGGCGCCTTAGCTCTAACACCTACAAGAGGCGACTGTGTGAAAGTCACTTAAAATGTTTTTCCTCTTACCAGAGTCCCCCTTTCAGGGCTGTTGTGAAAATTCAATGAAATGAGGCACCTGGCTCCATTGAATAGGAGCTCGACAAATAGTAGCTGCGAATCTTACCTCAAATAGAAACCCACTCACAACAGCTGAGGACAAGGGAAACTGCAGTGTCTTCATAGAACCCAAGGGCCAGACATTTGGCTGGGTAAGTATCTGGAAAGGTCATTGCTAAGACAGGAAAACCTTCACCTTTTCCAAGAGCAGCTGTTCACCCTGCCCTTAATCCCCCAGGGTTGGGGCAACAGAGAGCAAGGATCAGGACGGTAGCTTGGGGCTTTCCAGAACGACTGAGGAGTGTCCCTGACTCAGCGAGAGCGCCTGAAGATGAGCCAGATGGGCCCTGTGGGCATGAACCTGTGAGCATTTGCAGCGGAGGCTGGAGAAGTTTCCCGGGACCCCCAGTCCCCCGGGGCCTTGTGCTGACAGAGATGAGGGTCGCACATCAGGGCCCCTCTTCCTGCCGGGTGGGTGGGTGGGCGCTGCGCACCGTTCCTGGCCTCAGGGTGGGAGGAGTGAGGCCCCAGGCGGGACCCTGATCCTGTTGCTCTCCCCATTTCTTCCTTTTGGATTACCCCTCTCCCCCCTCCCCCAGGGCCTTGCTCTGCCCACTTACTGGTTTTAGGATGGAATCATTCAGGAAGAGGAAGAGTGTCATATTTTTCTAACACATACATTTTTCTAGCAAGCTGTGACGTTTTAGTCAAGCAGTACTCACTTGAGAGGCATTGTTTTTGGGGTGGATTTAAAGAGGGTTAAGGGGCGGGGGTTGTAAGGCTGGCAGGCTGGCTCCTAGTATGGTTTTGCTGCATGATTTCAGGGCTCCTCAACCTCCTTACAACTCCATATTCAACTGAAAAATGGGGATAGTATCACCCACCTCAGAAGCCCCTTGTGAGGCTTAACTGAGGGAAGACATGGAAAGAGCTTCCATGCCCGGCACCACTGAAGTCTAACTCTCCTTCCTCGAGTCAAATCCCCTGTGTTTGCCACATAATATACCCTCAGCCAGTCATCTTTTACTACCTTTTCAGGCTCCTGGTGGTGGTCTCACAATGAGAATCTATCCCATTTACTGACTCTGAAAGGAGGCCGGTGAATTTAGGCTTCTGAGGATTCTAGAATCCACACCCAAAGGAGTCTGGTCTTATCCTCTTAGACCCTCAGTTTCCTCATCTGTAAAATGGGGGTGAGCACAGAATTATTAAGAAGACCCATCAAATAATGTACATAAAGCACAGAGGCTCGTAGAAACCCACACCCTATGGCAGATGTTACTGTTTCCAATGTTGTGGTTAAGTCAGAGAACACAGGAAGTGCTTGGGCCAGAGGATGCTCAGTATAAATTAGCCATTCCTATCATTACCAGTATTATGCACAGAGCATGACATCCTGAAGAAACCAACTTTCTATTGGAGTATGCCCAAATCCCATACCCAAAACAGAATTATTGTTTCCATGGATAGCTTCATGTGCATTTTTTCCTTGTACACAATTGAAGCTACTCAGGAGATAGACTGTTTGCCTCAAAGCTCATTGTCGATTCCAGCAGATCTCATTTGGATGAACTGCTTGGCTTCAGAAAAAGAGACATGGATTGTAGCCAGGCACCCCCTGTGCACAGTTAACTGAGCCTATTAGAACAGTGAACTACTAAAATTTAATGCAAAAGTTCTGCTGGGCTTCACCCAGAGTTTTATAGGGCTCTGAAGTCCAAACTGCCCATAGAAATCACTTTTTGTGACCGAAATGTGACCCATCGAAAGGATGTGATGAAGATAAAATTCAGGCAGTTCTGAACCAGAGCCAGGGGAGACTGGGAGACCATAGCCAAGTTATGTCTCGGCTTTATAAGACATATGTAGCCATAAAATGAACATAACATCCAGAAACCATCTTGCCAGAAGTCAGGAATTTTCTGCAGGGGAAAAAAAAAGGGAAGTTGTTGGGCAAGAGAAGACATCTTAAATCTCTTTCGTTGTCAGAATCACCATGTTGCCACAGGCCAGGTCCCAGGCTCCCTCGCACGCGGAGCAGAGCAGGTAGAGACTGACGGTTTGCCCCATCCGTAGTCTTTGCAACAGTTTTGAATTGGACAGTTAAATAACATAGCTATGTGTCCATTCACTCATCAACAAATATGTATTACTATTAAATGCCTTCCTTCTTGGGACGCCTGGGTGGTTCAGTTGTTAAGTGTCTGCCTTCGGCTCAGGTCATGATCTCAGGGTTCTGGGATCGAGCCCCGCATTGGGATCCCTGCTCGGCGGGGAGCCTGCTTCTCCCTCTCCCACTCCCCCTGCTTGTGCTCTCTCTCTCTCTGACAAATAAATAAAATCTTTAAAAAAAATAAATAAATGCCTTCCTTCTTGAAATGTCACAACCCTGTCTCCCATTCCCATATGGTGACACCTTCCTCTTCCATTCTTCTTGTAACTCCTTATTTTCTGCTCAGAAATCCACAGCAAGCACTGTGGGATAATTTACACAATATCCGGGATCTGCGTGGTGGGCTATGTGTGTTTTTACATCTTTATTTCCTTTTATGCAATGTGATAAATGAGTATTATAGAGAGCCCAAACTGAAGACCTGAATTTGAAGGTTTGGTGATGGCATGCTGAATACAATTTCAGAGCTCGAAGTTTGGATCCTCCTTATATACGTTAAACCAATATTAGACACACTGCTCCTTCAACTACCCTTACCTCAGCTTTTCTCCCCTACTGCCCGATGAGCTCTTTTGATTCTCTGTATATCCCTTGTCTGCCTGGAGTGATTAAGGAGAGCACGTGATGTCATGAGCACTGGGTATTGTAGAAGACTGATGAATCACGGACCTCTACCTCTGAAACTAATAATACGTTATATGTAAGTTAATTGAATTTAAATAAAAAAATAAAAAATAAATTTAAAAAAAGAGAGAGAGAGAATGGGAAACTGTGAACAGTTGAACCGGTGGTTCTCACAGCGTAATCCCTGGATCAGCAACAGCAATAGCACCAGGCAGCTGGTAGAAATGCAAACCCTTGGTCCCCACCCCAGACCTACTGAATCAGAAACTCTGGGGGTGGGGCCAGCTATCTTCACCAACTGTTTGAACAACCAGATGATCCTGAAGCTTGGAACAACTGGATCAAGCTGTAGCATAGAATGGAAGGCACCAACTTTTGGTGATAAATTAAGCACCTCTATAAAGTATCTGTTTAGCCCAGGCTAAGCTAAGGATTCCCTGGGAGCACTCCCAGCAGGTGACTGCAGGCTTTGTCCTGCCTTCTCACTTTTCAGGGGCTCCCAGAAAAGGGCATTCCTTACCAGGAGAAAATAGCAGTCTTGTTGTCCACATTCTCACCCCTCCCACTTTCCAGTGTCCTTGGGGACGTCAACATCAGTGCCCTCTGTGTGTGCCGCTTCAGTGTTTCTGTATCTACAGGGAAACGGAAATGTTTCTTCCCACAAAAAGATTAGGATACGTTTCATATTAAGAGTGAAGTCTTTTAAAAATCTGCTTGGACATATTGCATTATCAGGTCATGAAAAATTGAGCGGGAAGGAACAAGACACCTTTGTTTATGGATATAGAGCAGAGGCAAGGTTAAATGTACCCCCACCTGTGTCTTTGTAGGGGGTCCACCATATCCTGGGAGGAGGGAGCTCTTAAATAAGTTCAGTCCTGGTCAGCCCCTGACATAGCCCTACTTGTCTAACTTTCTCTTCCACGTGATTTCAGAAGCAAAACCAGGGCAGGGGCAGGGCCTGGAGGTTGAGTCGGCCTGACTGCAGCCACTGGAGAGGCCAAGGAAGCGGCAAGCCAGGAAGTGATGCAGAGTCTCCTCCAGGCAGCAAACCAAGCCTGCTCTCAAATAAATGCCAGCAGCATGAAACCATAGGGGTTGTTTATCTCTTTTTTTGCTTTCAACATAAAAATAACCACAATTTTTAAATGTCAAAAGAGAGAGAGAAACAAATGTATCATTTCAAAAGTCTAACCTAATGGCTACTGTAGGTTTTTGCATGAGCTTTTCAGAGCCATTTGCGCTCTGTGCTGAAGTATGCCTGGCGTTTTGCAGGGTGGTCTTCTCTCTTAACCTTGATGCATTTTCTCCAGGTTGTTGCCAGGCCAATCCTGCAATCTAACCAGAAGGCTGCCCTATAATCATGGAATATCAGAATGATATAGGACTCTGGAGATCATCTTCTCAAGAAATTCTTAGCTAGTTCTTCAGAGATGGGCTTCAGGCTCTTAGTGTCACTCCTGAAATTATTTGCAGAATTCTACCAGCAGCATGTACATCTTTCTTTCTTTCTTTCTTTTTTTAAGATTTTATTTATTTATTTATTTGTCAGAGAGAGAGAGAGAGAGCACAAGCAGGGGGAGAAGCAGGCAGAGGGAGAAGCAGGTTCCCTGCTGAGCAGGGAGCCCGATGCGGGACTTGATCCCAGGACCCTGAGATCATGACCTGAGCCGAAGGCAGATGCTTAACTGGCTGAGCCACTCAGGCGTCCCCATGTACATCTTTCTAGGGATAACTGCTATCTCTGTTTTTCATATGATCTTCCAAGAAGTTTAAACCCCCCAAATGGTATCCATTCTTTCTACGAGGGCCACTGTGTACAGCCCTTCAGGCTGTTCCTTACACAATTCTCGGGGTTGGGGGTGGGGAGTCATAGACTATAACACCCTGTAGAAGTGTGCAATGCACAACTGTACGCCCATGGATGATGGGCCTGCATTCTATTCTATACTCATTTTATGGTTAGCACCAAAGAGCTGAGAAGTGATTTGCCCTTTCCCTGCTTCCATAGCTCTTTGCTTATATTTCCCTCATCACTTAGATTATATTTAAATGACATTAGTAGGTACGTCTAATTCTCGAATTCAGTATTAAGAAATCCACTATTGCACCTATTGTCATATTTCCCAGTGTGAGTTTTATTACTAACAAAACCAGTATTTTATTCTCCCCGAATCCAACTCCTTTCTATTTTTCAGTTGGTTCCCAAACTCAGGTACACAAGAGGAATGCTATTTATTGTCCCCTAAATCTTTTTTTCTTTTTTTAACATTTTATTTATTTATTTGACAGAGAGAGACACAGCGAGAGAGGGAACACAAGCAGGGGGAGTGGGAGTGGGAGAGGGAGAAGTAGGCTCCCCGCTGAGCAAGGAGCCCGATGCGGGGCTCCATCCCAGGACCCTGGAATCATGACCTGAGTCGAAGGCAGACGCTTAACAACTGAGCCACCCAGGCACCCCTTTTGTCCCCTAAATCTTAAGGATATTCATGACAAGCCGAGCAACAATTCATGAATAAAAGAAGTATAAAATTATCTGTACAAGGCAGTAAGGACTAAGGACCTAATGAAAAATTAATTCCTTCTCTAATTCTAGCTGCTAGAAATAGTTTCCTTAAGGGTATTTTCATACTTTGTTATTTCTCTATTTAGAAGCCTCAACTCCCCCTTCTATTAAATGTTGCAAGGGCTTCTATTAATTTTATCAATCAATAGCTGATGCTTACAGTTCTAAAAACACAATTACGTTAGTTCATGTCTCAACAGGAAGAATAGGTGTCCTCTTCATTTTACACAAAGAGAAAAAAATCAGACTAGGGAGATGGAGTGACTAGACTTTGTGAATGGTACAGCTGGGACTCAAATAAGGTGCATCTGACCTGAAATTCATTACCCTCAGGCCCCATGCCAGGCAGTGTCACAGAGAATACAAATGATCAACAGCAGGTTCTTTTCTAGGTAAACAGAGGATTGTGCTTCCCTGCTCCCTTAGAGTTGGACATGATTGTTTATATTGGCTAGATATGGCCAATAAAATGAGAAAAGGGATTTGTGTCACTTTTGCTCCAAAGCATTTAATTCTTGGTGGTCACCTCATCAGCTCTCCTTATTTCCTGTTACAACTTCTAACACATAGAAGCAAGTTTTGATATGTAGGTGCTGCAAGATCAAAGTGGCCCAGAATGATGAGACAGATGGAAGACATTTACTCTGGTGAGCCACCTGGTCCTGCAGCTGACTTTGCTAGGGCAAGAACCTAACTTTCACTGTAGGCAGACAAGATCTGGGGACGGTTTGTTATCACAGCATAATCTAGCCCCATCCTAATTAATACTGACAGACTCTATATAGGACTGGGCTTCTCTCCCTTACAGCTCAGACTGGTGCTCTGAGAGGCCCAGGAAGTCATGCCCACTGTACTTCCCTCCTCAAATTCAGCAATCTCCTTGGTACCTGGAGCCTTTAGTTACCACATTTTAAACCATGAATATGGCAGGAGATATGGCCCAGAGGAGGAGAGTTGGGAAGGGGCAGATTCCTGCATGGCTGAGGGCAGAGATTGCCCCAGGTGTAGTACCTGCTGTGGGCTGGGTCCTGTATGAATTTCCCATGACTGATTGCAATGGCCTAATGAGATGAGGTCAAGATCATGATTCCAAGACCAGAAAGAAAGGAAAAGATCTAAGTAGCGGAGATCAAGGTCAAGTTAGAAGGGTCAACCTGGCAGGGAGCTGATTCAGCACCACAGACAGATCCCATGAGCCTATTCTACTGATTATTTTTCCTGGGTAGCTCAGTCTTCTCCAGTTATCCCTCCTTTGAAGTATCCTTGTAGGTACCAAATGCCCAGTGCCTCCCAAGTAAGAGCTTGTCGTGCCGTAGGCCAGGGACCATATCCTCATTCATTCAATGTGGTGCTCCCAACTTATTTTTCTCCATTTTACGTCATGCATGAAAATATTTACCTGGCATTCTGGGATGAAAGCCTGGGGCTGCTTCTGGCTAGAGGTGACAAACCTGTGAGCTCCAGCTATTCTAGGCCCTCTCTGATGGGTGGAAGGGGATCAATATCCCAGCACACTTGTAATATGCTCATAGGAAGTTCTGACCCAGTGATCCTTACCCTCCACTTCTCAGGGGCTTGGCTAGATCTTCTAGATGACCTTTAGCCCAAGCTAGGTCTGGGTCCTCCATTACTTAATTCTGGCTCCTCTGGATGCTCTTCCCAAATCTTACTATGCTCGTAGCCAGGCCAGAGGTCCAGAAGACCAAGGCAAAGCACCTGGGACTGCCCACTCCCTTCTACACTCCCTTATTCATTTGGCAAATATTGAGCCATGTGCCAGGCTTATACTAGCCTCTGGGAATACAGTGCGGAATAAGATGAATATGGTCCTGTCCTTCCATAGCTGACAGTCCGTTAGGGGAACCCAATGATTAACCAGCACTTATAAGAAAGTCTAATTAGTATTATGATGGGTGCGTACACAGATGCTATGGATTGCCTAGCTGAGAAAACTAACTTGGAGGATGGGTGAGCTCAGGGAAAACTTTTGAATACTTTTAGTCCCCTTTTGAACTTTTCCTTAATATGTATCTAACTATATGTAACTGTGGGGATTTGGGGGGTGGCATGTAGTATGAATTTTCCAGGACCTTAAATTCCACAAATATTTCCCAGGCACTGTTTGGGATGTTTGCCCTTACATTATGTCACAACCCTGAGAGGCAGGGTGTTGTATTTTCTCAGTTTCTGTGCAGCTCAGAGAGGCCTCACAGCTAGTTTGCAATGGAATCACATGCTGGGCTCTTTCCTGTGCTACACTGAGCCTATGGGAGCCCCACTCACCCTTTGTTCTGCTCCTGAGAACACACACCTCTGAATTCTGAGAGCTCGGGTCCTCCTGCCCTTGAAGTCTTCCATGTAGAAGCAGTATCCAAGTTAGCTACAATTTCCTCAAGATGTTTGGCTGCTTCAGAGAAGTGTTCAGTGCACACAGGAACAGCAATAGGGCTGCTCTCATGGCCCCTCTATGTTAGAAGGTGGCAAATGTCCCCGCATCCCTCACCAAGGCTTTCTTTTCTGCCAGGTGGAAGTGTCCTTGTGGAACAGAATGGCGACCCCCCAATCCTCACATTACTCCAGCCAGAGGCCCAGATAATGGCAGAGTGAAATCCCCAGACACACCCCTGTCCTGTCCTATTGTGGAAGAGATGTGGCTCTTCCTTATTGAGATTTTTACTTCATACTTGACGGTTCTAGCTATATTCTTGCCAGAGTTGCCCATCTTCCTCTATGTTTAAAAATGAGGTAACTGTTTGCCTCTTTTCTTATGGGTTTCTGAGGCAATGCTTCTCAAAATAAAGTCAGAGATCACTTATGGATAGACTCTACTAGTTTTACTGCATATAATGTGAGAAAGTCTGTGCTTTCCTCCAAGGAAGAACTTTAATCTTCTTTTTCTTCTCGCCTCAGGTAAACACTACTTCAGGCCTTTGCTCCCACTGTTCTCTATCACTGATGCCTTCTCTCTTGCTGATTGCCTGGCCAACATTAGCAAGTTTTCCAAATCTCTTTTCCACCTCCTTCATGAGCCCCTTCCTGACCACACTCCTCTGTGAGGAACTGATCTTCTCACTTTGTGCCTCTACTGTGTGCTACACACACATCTATTGTGGCGTCCATGATGTCCTGTCACAGCTCATCCTTCACAGGGTACAGGATGGCCGCTCAGCAAATACTTGTTGAATGAGCTTCGGGTGTTACTGTGGAAAGAGCCCTGAAGCCAGAAGGCCTGGGCTTTGGTAAGTGTGTGAGTTTGGCTAAGTCACTGCACAGCCCTAAACCTTGTTTTTCTCTCTAAAATGCACAAGTTGGAATCTATCAGGTCTAAGGTAACTTCCTGCTCTAAATTTCTATTTAGAAGGCAAAATGGAAGGAACACTGTGATGGTCTTTTGAAGTGTTGACTTGGCTAGTCTACAGTTCCTACTTACTCAAACACTAACCAAGGTACTGCTGTGAAGGTATATTTTAGCTGTGATTAAGGTCTATAATCGGTTGATTATCCTAGATAATATGAGTGGGCCTGGTTCGATCAGTTGAAAGGCCTTAAGAACAGAGCTGAGGCTTCCTTGAAAAAGAAATTTTGCCTGTGGACTCCAGCATCAGCTCATGCCTGAGAATGCCACCCTGCCTTTTCTGACAGCCTACGCTACACATTTCCAACATGCCTACATAGTCCTCACAGTTATTTAGACTAATTCCTTGCAATAAACCTCTTCTTACATATCTCTGATTGGTTCTGTTTCTCTGGTTGAACCCCAGTAAAACCCCTCTCATGGCCCCTCTATGTTAGAAGGTGGCAAATGCCCCCGTATCCCTGACCAAGGCTTTCCTTTCTGCCAGGTGGAAGTGTCCTTGTGGAACAGAATGGTGACCCTCCAATCCTCACATTACTCCAGCCAGAGGCCCAGACAATGGCAGAGTGAAATCCCCAGACACACCCCTGTCCTGTCCTATTGTGGAAGAGATGTGGCTCTACTAACTACTCATTAGTTGTGTGATCTTAGGAAAGCTACTGAATGACTCATTTATCTATAAAATAAGTGGAATAACTACTTCATAATTAATAATAAAAGCTATTCTTATTTATGTATTTTGGAGCACTACAATTTTTGGTGTTTCCTATGTATCAGTTTATATGACAAGCACTTAACATATGTGATCTCATTTAATTATCTTTAAACCCTTATATCATTAAATGACATAATGCATGTAAATAATGATAAACATAGCCATGCCTGGTACACTGAAGATGCTTAATAAGAGTTGATTCTGACTTTTCCTTTCCTTAATGTACATGATATTTCTAAATGATAAGCTGTCATAAGGTAAATCCATTCTTTGTATCCATTTGAATGAGACTTTACAGTGATGGGGCAGGGGAAAGGATGGGGGGACAGATCTGAATGGGGCAATTTGTATATAAAAAAAAACTCTGTAATTTTATGGGATTTTGTTTTTCTTTACCCCACTGGTCTGTACCATTAAAAAGTTCTGGAAACAATGGTTTAGACTGTGTACGTGACTTAAAGAAAACAAGCTATGAGATTAGAAGACAATTAGCTTAGTTTACCCACAGTCATCTCCTGTTTGGTTTGCAGATACACCCCTCTGAACATTAAATTGCCTTGGAATTCCAGTACCTTCTGTGTGGGGATTTATGAAGATGGTCCATATGAAGCAGAGAGGAAGAGGAGCTACCCCTCACTCCATGGAAAGTGACCAGAAATGTCATGAAGTCAAATTAGAAAATATCTGTTCTCTGGGTTAATCATACATTTGTTTCACACTCTGTAAATCAGATTAAAAAGCACTGCAGATGAAACACTAACTGAAAGCACAGGGCTGGACTAGGATTTGTGAGGGTATAGTATAGAGACATAGAAGTACCTACATGCCAGTAAGAAGTTTACTTAATTCTAGAAACTCTATGCCATTTAATAGACTCAACTTCACTTAATCATGATGATCTAGTCATTGAGCAGATTCAGGCCTACCCACCACCTCATATTCATGCTCAAGCACAGAGGAAGAGGAGGAAGCCAAGGCAGTAGTAAATGGGGGGTTTGTGAATGCGGGTAGAAGGTGCTTAGATACATAGTCTGGGAAGGTAGTGCCTGGAATAAGGGGTGGATTGATAAGTAGGCGCATGGGAGGAATTGTGTAAGCACAGAAGCAAAGGATTAGACAGTCAACCCTGGATGCAAGTTCCATGCTAAGTTCCAGTTTCCATTTCGACTTGGCTCTTCCCCAGGTCTACAACCCCTTATAATTGGCCTTACTGATGTCCATCCATCAGTATGCAGCGTCTGTTGTGCCCCTTTTCCAAGCCAGTCCTGACTGATGTAGGAATATATTTTCAAATTGTTTACTACAGAAAACAAACATACAGAAGTAGAGAGAATAATATGATGGATGCATGGACCCATTCCCCAGCTTCAACAATTTTCAACTCATGGCCGATCTTGTTTCATTTATACTCCCACGTACTTCTTTCACATTCCATGAATAATTTTGAAGGAAATTCCAGACAACATATAATTTCATTCATAAATATTTCAGTATGTATCTCTAAAAGAAAATGACTCTAAAAAAATAATATATTTATCACACCTATATATTCATCATAATTCCTTATTGTATCAATGAATCATCTTGTTAATTTAGTGTTCTTGTTTGAACTAGGTTCCAACTAAGACCCATTCATGTCATTTAGTTTTATATCTTAGAAGTCTCTCTGACCCAGAAATACCCGCCACCTCTTTTTTTCTTCCTCTTGCAATTACTTGTTGAAGAAAACAGGCTGCTTGTCCTGTAGAGTTTCCCACAGTGTTGATCTTACTGATTGCATCTGTATGGCATCATTTAACAGGCTTCCCTGCCCTCCGTATTTCCTGTAAATTGGCAGTTATGTCTAGGGACTTAACCAGATTCACATCTGATTTTT
This sequence comes from Leptonychotes weddellii, assembly GCF_054177405.1. Classification (NCBI taxonomy): domain Eukaryota; kingdom Metazoa; phylum Chordata; class Mammalia; order Carnivora; family Phocidae; genus Leptonychotes; species Leptonychotes weddellii. The sequence goes on from NC_138379.1 coordinate 63,335,071, forward strand.
TTGGCAAGACATCTTTTAGGGGGTGTTGGGTACTTCCTCTAGGAGTTGTATAAGGTTTGGTCATCTCTCTCTCTCTGTGTGTCAGCAGTTGTTGCTGATCATTGCCAAGATCCATTAATTAATGATTGCAAACAGTGATTCTCTAGGTTTTTCTTTCCTCGTTACTTATATAGAAACTTCCCTTCATTGACCATTTGTTATCCATGGAAAAGACAGGAAAAATGTCATTTCTTTTATCTGCTAATTTTCAAATGAGTTGGTTTTAGAGCATCCTTCAAAGATGATCAATAAATTTTTCTTGGCATCATTATATAATAAAAACATGGATTTAAACCTATTTAATGTGTTCCAATCCATTGTAGTTAATATCCTTATTGTTGCTCAAATTGTCCCATCTTTGGCCAGTGTTAGTCTCTTCAAGTTACTTCCTGAATTCTTTTCACAAGGGCTTACTGGTTTTCAATAGATATCTTACATTCCAGTATGACATGATGTTCTAAACTCCACTTGTGCATTTTTCTGCCTCAGATATGGAAACTGCCATTTTTGCAAGGAGCCCTGGTTCCTATTAGTGAGAAATGGTATTTGGAGACCACAATCTGAGTACAAGGGTACTCAGTTCCTACTGATGGACATTTGGTTCCTTCTAGTCTTGTAGTACAGGAGTGTTCCTCTGCCTTCACGTGTGGAATATAGCATTAGTTCCCCCTACAGCCATTGAAACAATATGGTTTTCCTACTTTTCCTTTTCTGCCACTCATTCACTCTACAGAATATCAGTAAGTACCTAATGTTTAAGAAGCGAAATAGCGGGGTGCCTGGGTGGCTCAATCAGTTAAGCGGCTGCCTTTGGCTAAGGTAATGATTCCAGGGTCCTGGAGTTGAGCCCTTCATCAGGCTCCCTGCTCAGCGGGGAGTCTGCTTCTCCCTCTCCCGCTCCCTCTGCCTCTTCCCTCTGCTCATGCTCTCTCTCTCTCATAAATAAATAAATAAATAAATAAATAAATAAATAAATAAATCTATCCTTTTTTTTTTTAAAGAAGCAAAATAGCATAGCTGTTAAGAAGTCATATTCCAGAACCAGTCTTCCTGGTTTTAGATCTTAGCTTTGTTATTTACCAGTTCTCTGGCCTCTATACCTCAATTTTTGAATCCCTAAAAGAGTGGTGATAATAACAGCACTTACCTAATGGCATTATTTTTGAATGAGTTAATATACATAAAGAATTTTTACAATATCTGGTACATAACTGGTATAAATACTTTCCATTATTAATATTTTCAATGGGCGTTATCCATGTGTAACCATATATATTTCAGCATGTAGCAGGCAAGAGAAATTCAGCTCAGACTAACTTAACAAAAAAGTAGGACTTACTGAATTACAAAGCTTGCAGTGGTCATGGGGAGGTGAGAGAATCAAGGGATGAAGTGGAAGAGCTAGAAACTGCAGTCAAGGACTCAAGGATCCTCCCTCTACACATCACTGCTCAATTCTCCTTGTCTTGGCATCACTCTTTTTCCTGCAGCTAGGTTTACGTGGTATCAGGGAATTTGGCTGCTGCAGCCCAAAAGCAATGTTCTTTCGGCTCAGAATCCAAGAAAAATGGTTATCCTGTTCCTTCCAATTCAGAGAATTTAATGAAGGACTCTGATGATTGACTTTGAATCATGTGCTCATCCTTGGACTAATCCATGGCTTTGAAGGAGTATCAAATTATGGTTTTCCCTGTCTGGGTCACATGCCCATCCCTCTGAATGGGGGAAATCATTATAAGTTAAAGTCTACCAGTACCACATGGAGTAAAGAAGAAATTTCCAAAGGAAAGAACACCCCCTTAATGGAAGAAGAGAGAAATGAAAGCATGCTGGGAAGATAAAAAATAATAGCTTCCAGAGAAGACTACAGAGAAAATAAAACATGGTTCCCACTTTCAAGGAACTTGTATTCTAGTTGGAGAACAGGCATAATAGATAAATGAATTACACCATTACTGAGCAGCTATGCTATGTCAGGTATGTCATGGTGGGGGTCCGGGAAGGAGTAAGAGACTCCCTCATTCTCAGCTGCTGGTCCCATAGAAGTACCTTTAAAAAAAAAAAAAGATTTATTTATTTATTTGAGAGAGAGAGAGAACGTGCATGAGCAGGGGGAGTGGGAGAGAGAGAGAGAGAATCCTAAGTAGATGCCCCACTGAGCACTAAGCTGGAGGTGGAGCTTGATCTCATGACCCTGAGATCATGGTGTGAGTCAAAATCAAGAGTTGGATGCTTAAGCGACTGAGCTACCCAAGAGCCCTCATAGAGGTATCTTGCTTTCCCTATGGTGTTCCTGAATGTCTTATGATCACTCCGATATTTGAAATGCAGCAGGCAAGTTAGGGGCAGAGATTTCATGCCAGACTGCAAAGGAATAAAATACAGGCTCTCGTTTCTAATTTTGAAAGGAGTTCGTCCAGACAGTCTTTCTTCTTCTCTTTTTTAATCTTTTAATTACATCATAGAAGTCACATTTATAGGTACTGGGGCTAGAACTTCAACATAACTTTTGGAGGACACTCAACTCATAATAAGCTCATTTTCAAAAGGTTTGAGGTAACTTACAAAAATGAATGAAACTTGAATGGCCCAAGCCTCTCATCGGCTTGATAGTATGAGGAGGTCACACTCACACCAGCATTCATCTCTTAACTACAGTGGCAGCCCCTCTCTACTTGTTTATGGGGAACTTCCAAAACAAAACCAAACAACAACAAACCTAAAGCTCTTTTTTAGAGATATCCACATCAGGGAAGAGGACCATATTCTCACTCCTGAGCCACATCTTACCACCTGTGTGGCTGGTGACTCCCTGAGAGTTCTCTCCACTGGTAGGCTCCCTGCCTTCCTATTGCCAAAGCTGCACTGTGGTTTGTGGCCATGGCAAGGATTTAGGTCTTTGTCCTCCCTCTGATTGCCCTTTGTCACCTTACTGCCCCATTTTACAAAGTCTGTCCTGAGCCAATCCCTGCAGCCCGGGGCCCCGAGTATTCTCACAGAGGCTTCTGTTTAGGCTGGGGCCAGACCATACCACTCTCTCCTGGGCATAATTTCTGACTGTCTTCCCAAGCCCCAGGACACACAGGTCTCCCATCCTTTGTGTCCCCTTTCTCCTCCAAACCACACAAAAACGCAAAAGCCCTTTCTATCAGTTTATGAAATTAGATCCCCAAAGAGCCCAGAACAAATCTGTAAGAGCCTTAACAAACAACCAAACTTTGAACCTGTGTTTGAGCTTACTCCAAAGGCGGGAGCCCCAAATCGTCTGCTTCATATGCAAACCCATCTTTCCAAAATAAATAAATCTGAGAAAGAGGAAAATAATGTAGATTTAGTACAAAGAAATAAACATAAGGCCAGAAGAAAAAATATATACATAGAAGCAGACATTGTTAAGTTCTACAGCTGAGCTTTGCAGTGGCTAAAGTGAAGAGAGAAAAAGAATCAGGAGGGGAGGAGCAAGATGGCAGAGGAGTAGGAGACCTACATTTTGTCTGATCCCAGGAATTCAGCTAGATAGGGATCAAACCACTCTGAACACTTACAAACTCAACAGGAGATCGAAGAAAAGAATAGCAGCAACTCTCTGAACAGAGAAGCGACAACTTTCTGGAAGGTCTCTTCAGGTTTGTTTAGTGTATATTTTTCTGGGGTCATTGCTACCCTGTTCGCATTTTGTTTTCTCATTCATCCATTCTCCTCTGGACAAAATGACAAGACAGAAAAAAAATCACCTCAAAAAACAGAACAAGAGGCAGTACCGACTGCCAGGGATCTAATCAGTACAGACATTAGTAAGATGTTGGAACTAGAGTTCAGAATGATGATTTTAAAGATACTAGCTGGGCTTGAAAAAAGCATGGAAGTTATTAGAGAAGCCCTTTCTGAAGAAATAAAAGAACTAAAATCTAACCAAGTCGAAATCAAAAAGGCTA
>NC_138379.1:63339544-63353151 GCF_054177405.1 Leptonychotes weddellii
TTTTTTTTTTAAGATTTTATTTATTTATTTGAGAGTGAGAGAGTGAGAGACAGAGAGCATGAGAGGGAGGAGGGTCAGAGGGAGAAGCAGACTCCCTGCCGAGCAGGGAGCCCGATGCGGGACTCGATCCCGGGACTCCAGGATCATGACCTGAGCCGAAGGCAGTCGCTTAACCAACTGAGCCACCCAGGCGCCCAAAAATTTTTTTTTAAAAAAGTCTTTTTTTCTAGTGTCTGAATGACCTATTTCTTCCAAGGGCAATCTGTTCTCTTTACCTTCATCTTCCCCTGTGTGCCGCTAGTTTTCTTTGTGTCTGGTTTCCTTGGCTGTGTATCCACATTTAAGAATGATGAGCTGGGTTGATTCTTCTAGCTAGCTGGTCCAGGTGTCCTGGGTTGTATCTGTGGCTCTTTCCCCTGACTAGCAAAGCTGAGGGGGAGTTCTGGGTATATGGGGGAAGGCTCGTGGGCTAGAAGGCTGCTCCTGAGTGTGGAAGTAAATGAGAACAAGCAAAGGCTATTTGGTCAGAGCTTCCTGTAACAAGGAAGTCAGCCACCATCACTTGAGTTTTGAAAGAGACTCAAAAGCAGGCAGAGAGAAAGCTTTGAAGTGGGAAGCTTCAGGTATGCCCTAATTGAGGCTGTTGGCATGGGGAAGCCGTAGGCAGGCTAACTAGAAGAGGGGCATCCTATGTGATTGATTAGAAATGTGTATTTGGCTTTCTCTGGTTGATCCTCAGTTGGAAGCAGGGATAATAATTAGGGAAGCGGTCAGTCATTAATCAAGTCCTGGCTGTTTGGGGCCGATTGTTAAAGGGGTAATTGGCTTCCTGGACTTGTTGTTAAAATAGTGGTCTAATCTCCTGTAAATCTGGTTTAGATAGCAGGTTGGCTTTCTGGGCTGATTACTGCAGATAATGGATTAAAACTATTTTTATATACACCCGGCCATCGTCCGTTTGTACGTGCAGTCTGGCAAGACTGAGTTGGCAGGAGCTATATGGACAGCAGACCCCTCAAATACTGGAATAAAGATGGTTCTCTTTGGGATGCCACACCATAAATTTCACCATACTTGAAACTTCAGCACTATCTAGGAATTGACTTTTTGGAGAAGAAACCATCTGGGGGTTAAAGTTGGGTTACCTGAGCTCCAGATTTGGGTAGAGGACATGGGAGTAAGCATGTATAGACTTCTCCTCTCTGCCCCTCATGCCTGCCAGCACTGAGCCCAGAGCCTCTCAGAGGTTCTGCGTGGAAGATGAGCTCCTCCTTCCACTGCAGCTGCCTCTTCCACTTCTAGCCACCCCTGTTCCCTTTGGTGCACTTCCATATGCTATCTTCTAAATATTTATTGAAATCTCTTGTTCACTGGTAGTTTCCTTCACACTCTTTCGTAAAGGAACATTGAGAAACAAATATTTTAGTGAGATCCCAGTAATTCATTCTACCTTCTGTAACCAGAAACTGCAGGTTTAAAAAAAGATCTCGTTGTACAAAGAAAAGATTACAAGGGGCCCAAACTGGAGACAAAGAGGCTGAGGACAATGTGTAGGATGAAATGTACAGGAGGGGAATGACATAAGAAATGCAGATGGTAGGAACTAGGCATTAAGTTAGACTACAGGAGAGACAGTGAACCAGAACATGGCAGATTCAGGAACTATTAGGAAGATAGAACCTATGGAAATTTGGACCATACTTTTGTACACAGTGCCCCAAAATACATATAAGATGAAATGTTGGGGAGAGAGAACAATCACAAAGGAAACAACAGCCTTGGATAACTCAATTCTGATGCTCCCGTTGGTAAGAGGTATTTTCCCTAGCCTAGATTGTACGAGGCAGGTCTTGGGTAGAGGACACTCCTACTGGAGGCAACCCATTCACTTTCCCACTATGGGAACATCAAATCCTGTTCAAGTCCTTTCTCAGAGAATTCTGGGAAGCTCTGGGTAGCAGGTGAAAAACAAAAACATGCATGCTTCCCTTGCTTTAAGATTCCTTTTTGAGTAACTTTCCTCAGTAAGACTTCATATCAAAGTGGGTAAGTCACTGCAGCCTGGCATGCATGTACTGGGGTCTTGTTCCCAGACCAGCCTCTGCTGCCAGAAAAAGGAATGCTGAGCACCCACCCCTTCCATTCCTCCTCCACCATGTCCCTGTCCACTCCTTTTCCCAAACCATCCCCACTGACCCCCTCCACAAAAATGACAACTTCCTTAGGTATTTCCTGTTGTCCCATTGGTTTTGTTTGGGAAGAGGGATGGAACACACCGATTTGGAGATGATTCTGGTGTCCAAGGCAGGTGTCTTTCATACCGGATCACTTTCCCCAGCTCCAGGCCTTGAGACAGCTTGAGCGTCCTGTGTCTTCTTGCATTTCAAAGGGGCAGTATTCCTGCCAACAAAACCAATCACTTGTTTTCATTGTCCATCTTTCCTTCTGTTCTCACATCCATCCTCAGAATTTAGCCTCCCAAGAACCAGAAACTACGTTTAGTAGTGCTTTTGCTACAAATGAACTAAACAGAAAAGTCTGGAGGAAGAGCAAGGACTTCCCAGGAAGGAGAGGCTGATCATAGGCTTGGAGATACTAGTCAGATGTCAGCATAGAACTATCTATCAAACAATTGGCTTGGGTACATAAGAGAGGTCAGAGCTAGGGATAAGAATTTTGGAATCACCTCTCTGGAAGTGTTATTTGAAGCTGTGGAAGTAGACATGTTTTCTAAGAAAAATGTAGAGAGAAAAACAAAAAGCTTGTGGAGAATCCCTAACTTATGGTTTGGAGAGGACAGGGAAAATGGAGCTAGTCAAGATGCAGGAAATCAGAGGCTAAGGGTAGAAGAGAAATGAAAAGAACTGTATCTCAGAGGGATAACATCAAACCCTGAGTTGCCATCCATATATTAATTCATAAAAACTACTGACTTATAACTCTGTGCTAGACACTGTGTTGGTCCTGGGGACTGCGGGACTGAGTATACAATGAACAATGACTAGACTGTATATAAAAATAGGACTCTTTCCCATAACCAATAACAATCAGCCCCAGAAGTCAGCTACTTCCTGCAGGAACCAGTCCAAGAAGTCAAACTACTATCCATAACAACCAGTTCAGGAAGCCAAATAATAACCCCTCTAACAATCAGCCCCCAATGGCCAGGACTTGATTAATTACTGACAATTTCTCTTTTGTTGGCCCCTGTTTCCAACTTAGGACCAATTGGAGAAAGCCAAATATGCATCCATAACCAATCTCATGCAATGCCTCATTTCTGCTTAGTCACCTAAGCTTCCCCATGCTAACAGCATCAAATCAGGGCATACTCAAATCCTTCTCTTTTTTCCACTCTTCTGCCTGCCTTTGAGTCTCTGCCAAAATTCAAGTGATGGTGACTGACACCCTTGCAAATTAGTCTTTGCTTGTACTCATTTGGTTGGTCTTCATTTACTTTCACAGATAAAATAATGAGTGAGGCAAACCTGATTCCAGTCTTCAGGGAACCTATATAGTAATGAGGAATACAGTAAAAATATGAGTAAGCAATAAGAAATAAATAAATACAAATGAGACAATTGTTTAGAAGGAACCATACAAGGGACACAGAGAGGATTGGGGGAGGTGGCTAATTTGGATGAGAGAGATCTTTTAAAGGAGGAGGAAGCTTAGGGAACGTTTTTGAGGACTGAGGGGGTATGTTTGTAGGACAAATGAGGTTTGTAGGATAAAAGGATTACTGGAGATAAAGTAAGAGAGCTGAAGAGTTGAGGGAATGAGTTCAAGGAGGTGTGGGTGATCCATGGCATAAACACAAAGATTGATCTTGGCGAGGAAGGGGGACACTTCTTTTCATTGAGACAGAAGGAGAAGGGAGAAAATATGAAAAAGTGATTTCAAATTAAAATGCTTCAAATATAAACCACTGACTAATTAACATTAAGACTTTGCCATCTGCTGGGAGTTTAGATATCCAGACCACTGGGCCAGAGGGAGTGTTCTGACCAAAGCATCAAGCCTGGACTGTTGCTCCTCAACCAGCTTTCCAAATTCACACCCCAGGCAGTTAGTCTATCATAGCCATATGGTTAGTGTAAATTTTCCAGAGGATTATTATCTACCCAAGGGTGAGATTCAAAAAACTGAAACAGGATTATTTTCAGGGTCAGGACATTTTATGAATAGAGTGGCTAAGAGTTAGTGCCACCAATGAAAAATCAAAAAATTTAAATTCATCCTGGCCTTTCCCAAGTTCTGCATGTATCTGCAGAGACAGGGGCTATATTCCTGTTCCCAGAACAGCCTCTGATTGTGAAGCTGCTGGTCTCGGGTCCTTTGATTCCTGCTTCACAGAGGAAAAATCTAGAACTTAACAGGCTCTGATTACTTTGAATCAAAGGTGAGCTTTGGAAGGAAGGAGTAGTTTTCCCTGGAGTGGATCCTGGCACCTTAGCAGAGAGCTCTAAAAAGCCAGATCACAGATGGGAACAATGAGGAAGGGCCCATTTCTCATCAATGGCTAGGTTTAGAGTTTATCCTCCATGGACATAAGCCAAATATGGGTGTGGGTTTTTTTTTTTGCTCTCCAAGAGCATCAAAATAGCCATACCAAAACATTAAATAATATATGTTGCTATGTTTTCATTATTAAGTAAGAGATATAATATCACCCAGTTCTCAACCCATTTCCTAGCCTTGGTCCCTCCAGGGAGATTCAGAGGTGGGGTGGAAATGTTTGTCTTGCATGTGACTTAAATTTTAAAAGTAACTGACAAATTGATGGTGTGTGAAAGTAATGAGGGAGATGGAAATTTGGGTGAATATTTTTATAATTTTGGTGAGAAGAACTTTCACAAGCCATGAGCTACAAAGTAAAGGATTAATAAATACTTTTATTTTTAAAAGGCACAATAGAAAGGAAAAGGAATGGGATTTTTAAAAACATTGTAAACAAAGGTAAAAGACAAATGAAAAATAGAGGGAAATATCTACAACACACACACACATATACATAGATGTTAATATTTTTAATACAAGAGTTTTAAAAAATCAATATAGGGGCGCCTGTGTGGCTGAGTTGGTTAAGTCACTGACTCTTGATTTCGACTCAGGTTGTGATCTCAGGGTCGTGAGATCGAGCCCCACACTCATCACAGAGTCTGCTTGAAATCTTCTCCCTCTGCTCCTCTCCCTGCTCATGCACTCTCTCTCAAATAAATAAATCTTTTTAAAAAATCAATATAAAATATGACCACTCCAATTGAAATATGGGCAAATGATTTGTATAAGTAATTCATTTAGAATAAAATCTAAACTCCTTACTTTGACCTTACAGATTCCACGGATCTGCCACTGCCTACTTCTCTGACCTCAGCTCCTAAGACTTTCTCTCCTGCTTACTATTTGTTCTCTAGTCACATGGGATTTCTTCTAATCCTCAAACAGACTAAACTCCTTCCTGCCTCAGAACAGTTGCACTTGCTGTTTCCTATTCCTCTGATGTCTTTGCCCCATATCTTTGCATATCTAGGTCTTTCTCATAAGTGGGTATTAGTTCAAATGTCACATCTTCAGAGAAGCCTTCTGCAATTACCCAATATATACTTCATCACATTATCTTATTTTTTTTTCTTTTTGTATAGCTTGTATCACCATCTGAAACTGTGTGTGTGTGTGCTTTCCTTTTCCCACTCCCACTTGAAGGCAAGCTCCCTGCGAAGAGAGCCCCCTATCTCTTGTTTGTTGCAGTATCCTTACCATATAGAATGTTTCCTGGCTCATAGCAGGAGATAAAATGACTAAACAAATTAATGAAGAAAAATAAGACCACATGATCAATTAACATGAATAAAGGTTTGAGTCCATAGGTAATCAAAGAATGCAAATTAAAACAATAAGAACTTTTTAAAACCATTTAGATTGACAATAATTAAAAAGAATATCAAATTGTCTACTAGTGGGAATGTAAGCTGGTTGATATTTTATGAAAGATAAATTGGTAAAATGCATCAAAATTTAAATTTTCAAATCTTTTGAGCCACAAGTCTATGTTTATGAAGAGTCCTAAGAAAAGGTCACTTCTGCTTCAAACCCAAATGATAAACCCTTTAGATAGGTCCAAGAAGCTCAATGAATCTCCAGCACAAGAAACATGAAGATAACACCAAAACAAATCATAACTAAGTTGCTCAAAATCTTGAATAAAGAGAAAATCTTAAAAGCAGCCAGAGAAATAAAAGATTAAATATATTCAGAGGAACAAAATTAAGGGTGACAGCATATTTCTTATGGTAAACAATGCAAGTGAGATGATAGTGGAGCAACATCTTCAAAATGCTGAAAGAAAACTGTCAATCTATAATTCTATACCTGGAAAAGTATCTGTTTGGGGCTACTAGCTCAGAATGTCACTGTATTTGGAGATAGGGCTTTTAAGAGGTAATTAAGATAAAATAAGGTCATATGTGTGGGCCTTAATCCAATATGATTGGTGTCCTTATAATAAGAGATTAAGACACAGATGCACTCTCAGCAATAACCACAAGGACATAGTGAGAAGGCAGCCATCTACAAGCCTAAGAGAGAGGCTTCAGAAGAAACCTAACCTGTGAATACCTTGGTCTTGAACTTCCAGCCTCCAAAACTCAGGGGAAATAAATTTCTGTTGTTTAAGAAACCCAGTCTGGGTATTTTGTTATGGCAGCCAGCCCTAGAAAACTACTATGATATATTTTTAAAATAAAGACAAAATACTTTTTAAAAAAATATTTTTTAGAAAATCTGAAAGTATTCATTGCTAGCAGACCCACACAGTAAGAAATGTTAAATAGGCAGGAAAAAATGATAGATCAAAATACAGATCTACACAAAGGAGTGAGGAACATTGGAAAGATTAACTACATGAGTAGATATGTAAAAGCTTTAAAAATTATTTAAATCTCCTTAGAATATTATATTATGTGGTGGGGGAGAAATGGCAGCATGTTATTGTAAGGTTCTTATATCATAGTGAAGTGGTATAATATGACTTTACTGGTTCTGGACCCAATTTCAATGTGTATGTGTGGAGTTTTCCCCATATCACCAAGAACTTCTCCAACACCAGCTAGATGTCCTACAATTTAACTCAATTCTGACACTGTTTACATGGAGAAAATGTCAGATCCCACAGGTAAAGTGTTCAGTCCTATAAGACTGCCCCCTAACACACACACACACACACACACACACACACACACACACTTCAGATGCCATTCACAAACCCAGGTTATCACCTGCATGTCTATTCAACTAGCCATAGATTGGAGGTTCTCCCTCCTTCATTTCAATTAATTTGCTAGAGTGGCTCACAGAATTCAGATAAATATTTACTTATCAGATTACCAGTTCATTATAAAAGGATATAACTTAGGAATAGCCAGATAGAAGAGATGAAATAGGCAAGGTATGGGGAAGGGGTGAAGAGTTTCCATGCCCTTCCTAGGCACACCACTCTCCCTGAATATCTACATGTTCACCAACCTGGAAACTCTCCAATCCCTGTCTTTTTTTTTTTTTTTAACAGAGGTTTCATAACATAGGCATGATTGATTGGAATCATTGGCCATTGGCAACTTAATTCAAACGCCAGCCTCTCTCCACTCCGTGGAGGTAGGGAGGTAAAACTGAAAGTTCTAACCATCTAATCATATGGATGACTCCACTGGCAACCAGCCCTTATTCTTAGATGATTTAGGGGCTTTCCAAAAGTCAACCTCATTAACATAGCAAAAAACACCTTTATCACTCTCATTACTTAGGAAATTCTAAGGGTTTTAGAAGCTCTGTGCCAGAAATAGGGGTGAGGTCAACTATACATTTTTTACTGAAAAATCACAACATCACAGACTTGAAGGTAAGCTGGAATAAGCTAAATATATATATATATAATATAAACACTAAAACAACCACTAAAAACACAAAAATAGTTATAGTTATTTACAAATAAATAAAAATGGTATCATAAAAATAATCCAAAATAAAGGCACACAAAGATAAAAAGCAAACAGTACAGATGGGACAAACACAAAACAGTAAGATGAGAGACTTAAATCTCATCATATCACTAATCACATTAAATATAAATGATCAAACACTCCAGTTGAAAGGTAGAGATTTTCAGCTTTGATTTAAAAAAAGAGAAAGAGGAAGACCTAACCATATCTTGCATATAAGAAATACACTTTAAATGTAAACACACAAATAAATAAAAAGAGATATATCATGTTAATACCATGCAAAAGAAATCTGTATTGACTTAATGTCTGTATTAATATCAAAGTAAATTTCACAGCAGAGTATTACCAGGGACAAAGGAGTTAATTTTACAATGATAACGGGTTAATCCAACAGGAGGACATAACAACCCATACAAATGCTTGTTTACAGAATGACAGAGCTATAAAATACATTAAGCAAAAGTTGATAGAATTGCAAGAAGTGGACAAATTCATAACCTTAGTCAAAGATATCAATCCCCATCTCAATAATTATTACAACATGTAGACAGAAAATGAATAAAGATATAGAAGATTTGAATAAAACAATAAACCAACTTGACCTAATTGACATTTTTAGAACACTCCACCCAAGAAGAGAAGAATATCTATTTTTCAAGTGTATATGGTATATTTATCAATTTAGACCATATTCTGGGCCACAGGACAAGTCTCAATATATATATATATTTTTTTTTTTTTAAAGATTTTATTTATTTGACAGAGAGAGACACAACAAGAGAGGGAACACAAGCAGGGGGAGAAGCACGCTTCCCGCGGAGCAGGGAGCCCGATGTGGGGCTCTATCCCAGGACCCTGGGATCACAACCTGAGCCGAAGGCAGACGCTCAACGACTGAGCCACCCAGGCGGCCCAAGTCTCAATAATATATTTAAAAGGATTAAAGTAAAAGCAGGCTTATTCTTAGACCACAATAGAATTAAATTGGTAATCAATAAAAATATGACCTCTGGAAAAATCCCAAATGTTAGGAAACTAACTGGTGCATTTTAAATAATGGATCAAAGAAGAAATCAAAAGGTAAATTAGATATTATTTTAAACTGAATGAAAATAAAAACACAACATACTAAAAATTCATAAGATGCTGATAAGGCCATACCTACTGGGATAGTCATAATGCCAAATGTCTATATTAGAAAAGAATAAAAGTCTCAAAACAATGATTTCAGCTTCCACTTTAAGAAATATTTTTTTATTTTATTATATTTTTAGAGATTTTATTTCTTTTTTAGAGAGAGTGTTTGTGTGTGTGAGCAGGGGGAGGGGCAGAGAGAGAGAGAGAATCCCAAGCAGACTCCATGCTGAGCATGGAGCCCCACACAGGGCTTGATCTCATGACCCTGAGATCAGGACCTGAGCCAAAATCAAGAGGTGGTCACTTAACCAAGTGAACCACCCAGGCACCCCAAGAAACTATTTTTTTAAGATCGAATTGAACTCAAAGTAAGCAGAAAGAAGGATATAAAAAGGGCAGAGTAGAGATCAATGAAATAGAAAAGAGAAAAATAATAGAGAAAATCAATGAAATAAAAAGCTGGTTCTTTCAGATGATCAATAAAATTGATAACTCTCTAGCTAGATTGTTAAGGAAAAAAAGAAAGAAGACACAAATTGCCAATATCGGGAATGAGCAAAGTAACATCATTCTAGAGTCTACAGATATTAAAAGGATAATAAAGGAATACTCTAAACAACTTAATAAGTTCTTGTTGAACTGTAGTAAGTTCAACAACTTACATGAAATGAACAAATTCCTTGAAAGACACAAACTATCAAGAAGACACAAAACTTGAGAAGAAATAGATAATCTGAATAGTCCTATATCTATTAAAGAAATAAATTTGTAGTTAAAATAAACTTGTAGTTTAAATGCCCATAAAGAAAACTCTAGGTCCAAAAGGCTTGGCTGATGAATCACACCAAACTTTTAGAGAAGTCATACCAACTCTACACGAACTCTTTCAGGATTTAAAAAAGAAGGAATATTTTCAAATATATCCATTTTGACCTAATAATATATTATGTATAATTTTAATCAATACCCTTTCATTAACACATAACTAGCACCTGGGCATAACAGCTCTGAAGAAAAAACAAAGTTGACTTTGGGGGTGCATGAGTGGCTCAGTCTGTTAAGTGTCTGCCTTCGGCTCAGGTCATGATCTCAGGGTCCTGGGATTGAGCCCCACATTGGGGTCCCTGCTCAGCGGAGAGTCTGCTTCTCCTTCTCCCTCTGCCCCTCACCCTGCTTGTTCTCTCTCTCAAATAAATAAATAAAATCTTAAAAAAAGGAAAAGTTGACTTTGATGAACGAGAAAGACGTTAGAGGAGATCCCAGGCAAAGCCCTCTGCTATAAAGAAGGAGAGAAGAAGATGCTTATAAGGGAGAGTCACTTTCTCCAGATGCTCTCAACAACCCAGGGGCAAGAAATACTGTCTATGTTTCATTGAGGTTGTACCAATATTTCCAGAGCATTGCTAGAGGAAAGGTTGTAGCTAATAGCAATGTTTCATTCTACATCAGCACCTACCACCATTTACCGAGGATCACCCATATGCTGGCTTCTGTGCTGGAAATCTCTATGAGTAATATTTCTTCCTATCCTTACAACCACCTTCTATTTTAGGAACATCATCAAGTACAGTACACCCCTGCCCAGATTTTGAGTTTTTTCATCAGTCAGGAGAGGCACAAGATGAGATAAGGAAAGGCAAAAAAAACATGAGAAGAATCAGGTTAGATTTACCCAATGATGTAACCCATGTGGCAAGCTTCTCCTTTCTTTCATCCACAAATGATGTCTCTAATCACCTTCCAGGAAGGAAAAACAGGCAGCAGGGAGGGGCAGGGGGCAGGGACAGAATCTACCTTATTCAGTCTCCAAATGGGCTGTTGTTCTCAGGGCATATCCTCATCACTTTGTGCTCTGTAATGAAGTTGCTTCCTCAGCCTAATAGATGAGCTCTACTGATCATTTTTTCTGTTTTCCCACCTTCCTTTCATTGAATTCTGATGAAAAGTTATGCCAACCCTTACTGCAGAGGCCACACAGGGTTGGAGAGAAGTGATGAAAAAAATCAATTGTCTTGTCCCTGATCCAGCTTCAGTTCTCTGAACAAAAGAATAAAGCCTATTGTCCAGAGCTTAAAAAGATATGCCATTTTCTAAATTTTCCTTCTCTTTTTGTCTCATAGTCCTCTCTCTTTTGTGCCTCAAACACCTCTGTCTGACTCTCCCTTCAGAATAATCAATCCCTAGTACCCTTGTTGGGCATTAGAATTCCATAATTACAAGTGTTTGGTGACTGCCAATGGCTTTATCTGATTTAGCAGAACTTTTGAGTGAACTCTGGTCTTACCATCTTCTGGCTCTGCTAGGAAGTAAGGGAGTGGGAGAGGGAGTTTTGGGGCAGTGGAATGTTGGAAGGATAGAAGAATGGGGTGTGGGGGGAGGGTGATTTTTCCAATCTGAGCTAAAGCAACTTTTCCCCCAAAGGCATTTGAAATGAAACATTTTACCACCATGAGGAGTCATATCCTTCTTCAGACTTTCCTATCCCCAGGATGGGAAATTAGAGAAGTTCAAATTCCTTCTTTTGGCCTATTTCTTAGAAAATGTAACACAAGCTATGGATAGAGAGTGCCCCTTTCCACCCTGGTTACAGTCCACAACTTTCTCCACTGTCTGACAATTAGGGCTCCATAACTTCATTCTGAAACCCATGTTTCTCTTTTGAACACTGGAGTGAGGAAGAAAGGGGAGTTTTGGTTCACTTCACCAATGCCACCCCTCAATTTGGATAAATTAAAGGCTCCAAGCAACAAGCAATTAATCACAAGATAACCTACAGTGAATGCCATCATATAGAGTGGAGAAGAAAGAAGATAACTGGCTATTGGCCACCTGGGTTACTACTCCTACTGTTTCTGCTGAAACATCTAGAACAGCTTGGCCCTACAGATTGGAGGCAGTGGAATACATGTAAGCATAGGATCAGGGTACATGGAAATAAATGAAGATTACCTAAAGAGAACAAACAGAGGCCATTTATTCAGAGTTTGCTATAACAAGGGAGTCAGCTACCATCATTTGTCATTTGGTAGAGATTCAAAGGCAAGCAGGAAGCTTTACAGTAAAAAAAATTAAAAAGGTATGCTTCAGGCATGCTCTGATTGGAGTTTGTTAGGATAGGGAAGGTGGAGGCCAGATAATTAGAAGTGGATATAATTGATTTGGAAAGCATATTTGGTTTTTTAAGCTTGGTCCTGAGTTGAAAATAGGGGCAAAAAAATCAGGAAGCTGGCAAGATCTGTTGGAAGATGGAGGAGTAGGAGGACCCTAAGCTTGCCTTGTCCCATGATACTAGATAACATTCACATCAGTGTAAATAACCCAGAAAATGACCCAAAGACTGGCAGAAGAAACTACACAATTAAAGGTAGAGAAGAGGCCACATTGAAGAAGGTAGGAAGAGAGAAGACATGATCTGGTAGGAAGGGTGAAGATGTGATCTGGCCATCCATGGTGGGGATGGAACTGGTGGTGCAGAGAAGGGTGAAAAACAGACTTTCACACCAGGGAGGCCACTAATGAACAGGGAACAGGGAGGATGAATCCTCATAACATTTGCCTTTGAAAGCGAGAGGCACCAAATTTCATGAGTTCTTACAACCAGTGGGACTTAAAGCCTGGAATTTTAAAAATCAGTACTCAGCTCTGGGAGAGCCTGGAGGGCATTAGGAAGTAGAATCCCTGCCCTTAAAGAGATAGCATGATAGCCCTTGCAGATACAGTGTAGAACTAACACTTTGAAAAATGCCAGGGGTAGACAGGGAGGGAGAGTGATTTGCCCATCTCAGAGCATGGCCTGGGAGAGAAGGATCATGGGGAGAGTACTACAGGAACAAAGGGGCTAGCAGGCACCATTTCCCTCCCCACCCCCAGCATAAATAATGGCCACCTGTGGGTACCAGCACTGCCCCAACACTCATTACCTAACTTGCTTACACCAAGCCCCGACCCCTATACTTTGGTGGATTCACCCTTCCCAGTCAAGATGGCCTTAGTCCCAGTGCTGTGGGCCCCCTCCCCCAGAAGACTGGTGCAAAGCCTGCCAATACAACATCTTCTCACCTCCGTGTTTTGTGGGACCTCAATTCTGGCAGCAGTGGGGGCAGGTCTCATTTCACAGGCAGACCACCACATACCTTGTTCAAATGCACACACACCACCCCCCCCACGCTGGTGACCAAACACTGCCCATAATAGGCATAGAGGGCCTCTGCAGAAACTGGACTGAAGGAAAAAAAGAGGCCAAGCCTCAACAGCAGAGAACACACACACATTCCCTGAAGCAGCAGGCTCTGGGGAACAGGGAACACCACTGCAGGGCACCACATGAACCTCTTCTTCATAAGGCTATTATTGTTAAGAGCAAGAGAGGGGCGCCTGGGTGGCTCAGTTGTTAAGCGTCTGCCTTTGGCTCAGGTCATGATCCCAGGGTCCTGGGATCAAGCCCCACATGGGGCTCCCTGTTCTGCAGGA